>NW_009626379.1:0-1186 GCF_000690535.1 Cariama cristata
TGCTTGCCCAAGGTTGAGTGCCCCAGGGCACAGGGCTAAGGACAGTCTCCAGCCTGGGGGCTCCCACAGCCCGGTGTGACAAGGGGTGACAAGGGAGGGGGCACAAAGGGGACGAGCCAGCTCCGTGTGTCAGCGGTGCAGCTGAGCACATCCCCACCGCCGCCCACTGCCGGGTTTTCACGTGGGCATTCCCCTTTTCAGTGGCGTTTGGCCTCCACCAGGTATCTGAGATCCTCTCTGGCTCCCAGCACCTTCCCAGGCTGCACTCGAGCTGCCCGATGTCCATACATTTTGGGGTCCCCTGGAGCTCGTGCTGGTGAAGGTCTCTTGCCTCCAGAACCAACCAAGGACTTGTTGGGAAGTGGCTGCCCCTGTCCCCTCCCCTTCTTGCTTGGTTCCTGCGAGGATTGCACCAAAACCATGGGCACCTTGGACGCAGTTGCATTCAGCTTCCTGCTCTGCCTGCGCCAATTAAGGATTAGTGCTCAAGGCCAGGACAAAGTGACGTGCTCTGGAAGAAGCAATTGCGCTGTCAGGGTTTCTTGTGACCCCACTGGCACGAGGCGGGACACACTGTTAACAAGGCTTGGACTCTTCCAGCGCTGTTGAGTGCTCTCCTGGCCACTGGTCACAGGGGCTGAGCTCCTCAGTGCTGCCCTTCTGAGATGATCCAATGCATTGCTCTGTTGAGCTTCCATCCCCAAAGGGCTCAGAGCCATCCAGTTCATCATTTGGAAATACGCTGATGGATGCAAGGGGCCGGATTCAGTTCCTGCTGGGGCTGCTCCCCCTTCCCGACCTGGTAAGAAAGTGGGAGGTGGAAGGAGGGATGGGCCCAGCACTTCTGGACGGAGCGCAGGCTGGCACCCAGCACCGGCCAGAGCCCATCACCGACCCACTGCCAGCTGGAGGCTGTGAGGACGATGCTGAGATTGCACTGTGATTGCGATCAAAATATTTTGTCCCCCTCCAGCGACAGACAGTCCTGCACCATTCCGGATCCTCTCACTGCCTCTGGATGCAGTGAGGGTTTGACGTGTTCACAGACCTGACTCTGTGTGCAGCCGCTTTCTCTTCCCATAGGAAACCAGGTCAATGAGGGATTCGGGAAGGTTTTCCCTGCAGGTTGAAGATTGGGAAGCCTTCCAAAGGTCCATGCTAGTATATAGACACACACCAAAATCCA
>NW_009626380.1:0-44049 GCF_000690535.1 Cariama cristata
GGCTTCATTCTGCTCCCCATTCCTGTCTTTGTATTGGGAAACACGGGGTTAACAAGAATGATTTGGTCCATTATGGAACATTGCCCCATCACATGCTGATCATGTAATAATGAACAGCTAAAAAAGACGTGAGAGAGGACACAGCTTGTCTCAAGAGGACGCCAAAGAGGAAGTAGCTGGGGAGCTATAAAACTGGTGTTGAAAATCCTACAGAACGACCTTGAATAGACCACAAAAGACAGTGAGGAAGATGAAGAATGATAAAGAAATGACCACCTGAGCACTTAGTAGCCCCCCTGTGTAAAAACGACACATGCGCAGAGGGAGTGTTAGTTGTGTAACAAAGATGGGAGGTGCTCCCAGGACAGGCTGGGCCTCTGTCATGGGACTACCACCAAAGGATAGGATAAAAAGAGGGAAGTCTCTTGGTTCGGTGAGGTATGCAGCCATATAGAGGACAACATTGCCTCCCCGGGGACGCCCGGAAAGACCGAGCCTACCACCCGAACCACCACGCAAGCACAGAAATGTCCCCTCTATATGCGATCATCTGTTTCAGCATGAATTTGCTTGCTGGGTCGGTATGTATTTAAAACAATAAACTGCATAACAGCTAAACACAAACAGTGAGCGTGTCTGAATGAGTGGTCACCGGGATACACTGAGCAGGTGTCATCACATCCCGGAATTCTTCTAATGCAGTCTTCCAGCTCAGAGGGCTGGGTACTCGGAGAACTGGTCTTGCTACTAAAGGCAAAGAAGGCATTAAGTATCTCAGCCTTTTCCTTATCCTTTGTCACTATGTTTCCCCCCACATCCAATAAAGGATGGAGATTCTCCTTAGCCCTCCTTTTGTTACTAATGTATTTATAGAAATATTTTTTATTGTCTTTTACGGCAATGGCCAGACTAAGTTCTAGCTGGGCTTTGGCTCTTCTGATTTTCTCCCTGCATAGCCTCATGACATCCTTGTAGTCCTCCTGAGTTGCCTTCCCCTTCTTCCAAAGGTCATAAGCTCTCCTGTTTTTCCTCAGTTCCAGCTGAAGTTCTCTGTTCAGTTTGTAGCTAATCAATAGAGCATTGCTGATCATGCTTTCTAGCTTCAGAAAGACAGGACTGCAAAAGGTTGGTTAGCTAAAATTGGTTAGCTATTAGTTAAGAGAGTTGAAACTGTTGGCTCATACAGATTATTTCACCATTTCAGACATGCTGAATATGCAGATCTGATTGCTAGTTGGATAGGGGATCTCCAAGGCAATTCCTGCAGCTGAAGAAAATAGTACTGACTTGATAGATGCAAATCATTCTTGAAAGTGCTGTAAACCAGGTCCCTTGATAGACTAACATGCAAAGACTTGCTAAAAGCTTTGGATACGTGTGAAATTCAAAACAGAATTCCTGACGCTTACAGACATCAGACTCTCCTGAAATTTGGATTGCTTTGGCTTTAGCAACGTATTTAAAGGACAGGCTGGATCCTGCCACAAAAGATGTGTCTGTGTGTGTGTGTGTGTCAAGTTGCTAATAAAAACCTGTTCTTCTCCATTTGCTGTGTTGTGATCACTATGAAAGGCAGAAGTATAATAAGAAAAATATTCTTCTAAGCATAAAAAGATTTTGCTGGGAGAAATGTAAAGGACGAGCAGCTCTTTTTTTCACAGGGAAACCCTAGGATATTGCATGATATGGAGCAGGAAGGGCTGAAAAGTATTTGCCTGGGAATCTGATACATTCTTTTCAATTTCTAGTCTCCCTTTATTTGGAAAATGTGAAACCTGCCTCTGCCAGAGCTTTGATCTTTCCCCTGTGAGAAAAGTCAACTTTTGTTTCCCAATTTTGACTGTATTCATGACTGGTAGGAGCCTGAATCCTCTACTTACCAGAGACAACACATTTCTATCAGCTGAGAGAAAGAGAGCCCTCGCTCTGGATGACCTTTGAACTCTGCGCTCACCTTTTTCTCATCTTCTTTCACATTCTCTATTACTTAAGTATTCAATACAAAGTAGCAATTCACTTTTACTGAGAAGCTGATTTAATTCCCTCTTTCATTCAGCCTGCCAATCTTTCTTCCAGCTCACTGCCTAGTACCCTTATGGCCTTAATTTGAGATTGATTGTATGTAATCTCTTCAAACCTGAAGCCTAGCCTTTTGTGCTGAAGCAAGCCAATGTCCAGCAAAGCTCAGTGCACTTAAGCACCTTCCTCTTCAGCACCATTTCTCTTCCTATTAGAAACCCAGCATTACGAGTTCTAGAAAACCCTATACATGTTGCTGGCCTGGATATGCAGGATCACAGGCTACAAGGAAAGAAAAGGAGCAGCAATAATATACTACTATGCAAAGACAAAATTCATCTGAACGTATCCAAGGATTGTAGAGTTCCCATGCGCTGGAAAGGGCAGAAAGAGAGAGAGATCCTTCTATTTTCCTTTTGTGAAGAAAACCTTAGTTGCTTAAAACCTCTTTTTGCCACTGTGAACAGAAACATCTAGTTTGTGCTGTTTGAAGCATATGCCCTGCAGGAGCGAGTGAGGTTGTACAGTGCAACATAACTGGGTAAGCAGCTTTGCTGCATTATGTAACTAGGAGTTGTACTAGTACTAGGTATGCTTAACTGACAAAACCTCAACTTCAATAATAAAACTCTAACTATCTAAAATATAACCTTGTATTTTCTGTCAATAGTATTACCTTTCATCTTAGTCATCAAAAATAAATAAAATACTTTGAAATCCTGCATTTTAGAAATGTGATTAATTTTTATGAATACAGTTTTGTGTCTCCGGCTCTTTAGATTTTTTAATCAGAAATCCTGCATTGTTAGTTTTGCCACTTTTCAAAAAGTTAAGTTACTTTTTTCAAATGTAAGTTTTTGTGCTGGTATTGCTATGCAATAACACAAATGCACAGAAAAGTTTGAAGACAGTAGAAAAGAAATAAAGGAATTCTCATTATAATAGTTAATGTTAAGTATACATCTGATTATTTTAATTTAAATTTTAATTTAATTTAAACAATTTAAACACCTGATTATATTTTTCAGTGGTTGGTATTGACAAGAAAATTCATAAGACCTTGAAACAATGCTACAGGTAAAAAGTTACTTTCCGCAGATCTCTTTTAAGTCTCAGCAGGCATCCTGTGCAATTTTCTGAAGTATATCAGAAATAGAAGTGTATTAATTAATTCCTATCTTCCCCTAGAAATGTGTAAATCCACATATGAAATATCCACAAGTCCTCTTCAGTTACCATCTAACCCTGGAGATGCCATGAGTCCATTATTGTGTATTTTTTTTACCGATAAAACTGCCTAACCAGTGAAATTCTGGTCCTATGCATGCCTATGACTACATAAGCCTGGAACATTGTCAGGCTTTATTAAAACATATCTTACTAGGAGTATAAGAAGGTAGAAGCAGAGCTTTGGACTTCCTGCCTGCAAATTCAAATCCAATAGGTATTTTTAAAGAACATCTAATAGACTAATCCCAAGAGACAGAATAAGTGCCTTCCCATTTCAGCTAAAGGTAGTTAGATAATTCACTTCTAGTTTCTTATACCAGCCTGAAGGGATCTGAATTTACCAATCCTATCTTGTATGCCAATTCTATAATAACAAGGTTATAGGACTCTCTAAACCTTGGTCACTGAAATAATTTTACTTTAGAGAGAATAATTGAAGATCTACTGGGATACAGAAGAGAAGGGGGAAAAGAGTGAGCTTGCTTGCTAGCCTGTAGTAAGCGCAGTTGCATAGCAAGGGAACCTAAATTTTATGTCTTCTTCAGTTAAGGTTTGCAGATTCTAGGTTAAACATTAACTCGGGCTGGGAGAGGTATCTGCAACTTGCCCATTAAGCAGGTGCCCCAAACACCTCAGACTACACAATCTCATGGATTTTATTTGCAAGGGCAAGCTGCTCCAAAGGGAAGGCACACTGGGAGCTGAGCATAACAAGGTAGGCAGAGGCAACGGCCTTACTAGCAAAGGTGATGGTACCTGAGCAAGGTGAGAAGATCAGGTCCAAGGGATAGTAATCAAGCTCAGCCAAAAGACCGGATTTCTGGGGAAGTTCATAGTGATAGCCTCGTGAAGAGGAGGCTGAGGGGAGACCTTATCGCTCTCTACAACTACCTGAAAGCAAAGTTGGGGTCGGCCTCTTCCCCAAGGCAACGAGTGATGGGACAAGAGGGCATAGTCTGAAACTGCACCAGGGGAAGTTTAGGCTAGAAATGAAGAGGCATTTCCTCACCAAAAGGGTCGTTAGGCATTGGAATAGGCAGCCCAGGGAGGTGATGGAGTCACCATCCCTGGAGGTGTTTAAGAAAAGACTGAACATGGCACTCAGTGCCATGGTCTAGTTGACACAGTGGTGTTAGGGCAAAGGTTGGATTTGATGATCCCAGAAGTCTCTTCCAACCAAATCTATTCTGTGATTCTGTGATTAGGCAGGTCTGAGGTCAAGCTGAGGAGTCAAGTATAAGGGTTGGGTCAGGTTTTGGATCAACAGGGTACGTGGCCAGGCATGGGCATGGTTGCAGCGTACTTCCAATGTCATTCAGGCAAGGAGCAAGCACAAAAGCCTAAGATAAAAGCAGCTGTTAGCAAAGCTGTTTATGGACAGCCTCCACGGAAGCTTCTCTTTCTTTCAAGGCTATTGGCTGCACTGTCTCTGTGTTGGGCCTGAGCTCTGCCAGCCAAACCTCCCCAGTGATGAAGAAATGCTCTGAGGGCCTTGACTCTAGATTTTTGTGAGGAGAACAACAAAACATAGCCAGGTCACTATCTCCATATTCCACTTATTTTAGACCTCTCTATATCAAAAATGTGTATGTGCTTCTGCAAAGTAATATTGGTAATTTACGATTGATATTGCTTAACTAGCTGATGTTGGTGGCAAGAGGTTGCCTTAATAGCTCTAAGAGTTTCTTGGTTTTGTAGCTTGAAATTTAAATGATCTAGAACAAGGATGTATGTGTGGATCAGATGTGCTATTTAAACACTTGTTATGTTATCGGAAAACCATGACTTGAAGGCTAGTGAAGAAATAATAGGACATTGCAACAGGTCCCCCTACACCTGCTGCTATAATGTGGAGTTGTAAACCAATGAAGAAAGAGCAAGGTACACTGCCTGTTAGTAAATGTATAAAAATTATTCCAATATGTGAGAGGAAGAAACCAGTATCATCATATTCCTCCTGCCAAAGAACTTGAGATTCTAATGACTTGCCATGCTGCGGCAGCATAGGAAGGGTGAGCATTAACATCAGAAAAAGGAGAAGTACTAGAAAGTTTGTGTATATCCATTTTAGCTGTATTATTATTGGTAATGAACTGTCATAATTAGACAATTTGGACTATGAATGTTAGATTGTTAAGATTTTAATAAGATAACAATGAAATTTTGGCTTTGTATAGAAGGTGTGTTTCTTCAGACCAACTAAATTGCATGCAGTATTTGGTCTGGTATCCTTGTCCTTGGAGACTGTCTGTTAAACCTGAATGCAGCATTTTTTACCATGAGGATGGTGTAGCTTGGAACTGGAATAATTAATACATCTAATGAACTGAACACATTTACATTCTACTTTAATTAAGCTGAAAACAACTGTGTTAAACTGAAAATGACTGTGTTCATATAGACCTTAACTTATTTCTGTTATTTTTAAAGGCTCAATCTTGTGAAAGCTCAGAGGTGCTTATAACTGGGTTATGCTCCCTCTCTCTCCTTAGGCCTGTGTGAGGGAAGGCTAGCCTCCCATCTTTAATAGTTAAACTCAGCTGCATCCTATGAACAAAGCTTATTATAGAGACTTGTTCCACCCCTGGACCTCTCTGGGCACTAGCCCTACTCCTGAATTTAAAGTGGTACAAGAAAATACATGATGAACCCAATTTAAGGGATTATCAGTGAGCATATTTCCACATAAATTTTGGAAAGTGGTCTTTCAAGGGCGATGTAGCCTCCTACATCTCTCTTCCTGGAAAGCAGCATCCATTTCCATCAAGATACTTTTCTTTCCTGAGCTCAGAACTTTTAAAAATAAAGAGAAATCGTATAGTCCACATAACCAATGCTTGCTTACTTATTGAGATACATGTATTTCCCTTTGTTGAAGAAATGTATAATTTTCTCTCTTGTATGCAATCTGGCTTCTCAGTTCAAAAGTAGATCCCAGTAACACATTGCCTCATTATTATTTTCAGCACCACATACCTGAAATTTGGGAGAAAAAAATCTGTACTGAGACCCTGATCGGTACAGATTACAGACCCATAAACTGATCTTTTCTCCTATGCTTTGTATTATCAATCCAGTCCAAACATTATGTGAGAAAGGCACAAGGGTAAGCACTGTGTAACAATAAAGTCTGAATAGTGTAGTAAGCAACTACCTAAAAGCTGATGACATGCTGGCAAAAGAAAGTTTTTCGCAGGAGGTGGAAGGAGAAAAATGAGGTGACCTTTACCATTTTTTCAAAAATTAACATGACTAACATAATTAACATGTACATTAATCCCACTTTAAATGCACTACAATTACTACTAATCCCTTTTATTATGGTAAATATATTTAAAAACTCAAATTATACACCTGTGTTTATGGGTAGAATTACCATCTATGGGCTTTAATATTATGATTATACTTTTTAATTATTACTACCAGTGTAACACTGTTACGCAATGAAATAGTAATAGGCTTCAGGCAATGGATCTTACAGCCTTAATTAGCTGTAGTGCAGAAAAAAGAAGAGTCATAAAGTTTTGAGGGATCAAGTACTAAAATAAGTTAGTGTTAGTTAAAATAGTCTTCGTTCGTGTTTGGAATATAGGATCAAACACTTAGGTGGATCCATGGAGTCTGGTATTTTATCTGGGATGCAGTCTAGCATCATACTTTAAAGAAGGCAAAAGAATCCCCTTAGTGAACAATTATGAAATAATTTGCCTTTTAGGAAGTTTTCTTCCTTCTGTCAGTTGAACTTCTCTTGTTCCATAAAATATGAAGCTTATGTCTCTGCAGAAAAAGTGTTTAATCTTACCTAATGCAACTACGGTTGTTATCATTATCTATATAAATGTCTAATCCTTTAAAAGCCGAAGCCCTTGGCCTCAGTGTATCTAATTAAAGATATTATACAGATGGCATGAGAAATGAAAGCCATAGGGCAGGTCAGCAAGGCCAATTGAAAGGAGTAGTTTTGTAAATGAAGAGTATATAGATGCATAATATTGCAAGTCCATAAAGATATGTCCCTTTTTTTTTTACAGCATATAAAATTCCCCTTCCTTATAGCTATAACTTTTACTTTGTTGTTGTCTTTTCTCTTGATTGCTTAACTTAGGAATATACCTTTTTCCTGCCCTCCTTGTTCTACTCTTTCTTCTTTCCATTCTACAGGTACTGCCACAGAGCAAGCCACATTCAGTCACTCAAGCCACTTCACAAGCCTACCAAATTAAGCCTCTTTTTATTTTTTCCAAACACCTAGAAGGGGGCATATATGACAGATTTTAAAGAGCTTTGCAAGGTTTCAAGACCAAAGCCATTTAAAAGCTTAAAGGAAGAAGCTAACAAAAAGAAGATAGTAAATTAAGATGATCCAAGTATTTGGCAAACACAGGATCTGGAGAAAGACGACAGAAGCCACAGGGCATTAGTTTTTGTCTCCTGACTCTGAAAATGGCAGTGAGCCAAAGCCTGAGTTGCTCTAAAGTGCTGCAAGTTTAATAACTCTCCCATATAGCTGAAGGCCAAAGATCTGGTCCAGAGATTGTGCCTGCTATCATATCTGCTCATTTGTGTGTTTAAAATCCTAGTAGCATGATGGAATTGAGAATACGTGGTAGCTCAGATAATAGTGTCCTATGCTTTTTGGAATAAGGGGAGTTGAATTTTTTAGCCTATATGTAGCATATAACTCATTATGGTTTGGAAACGGGGGGGAAAAAAGGACCCTGAATGTTTACAATGGGGTGGCTCTCTAAGGCTTTTATTACAACCGAAGGGATGATTTTGCAGCAACACACAGTATTGATGGCATCGTACCATAATGACATCCAGAGAAGTACAATGTGTCTGTTGAAATCATTACCTGTAAGATGATGTCATTGAGCAATTATTTCAGTTACATGGGGGTATATAGCCCCTTGAGGATGCAGAGCTGTAAGCACATAATAAGTGTTACAAATCCAGTGCTTCTCCTCTGTGGAACCTACTTATTCCTGTTTCTTTCTTTATAAAAAGGTTTTATCTTTCCCACCTGGGATGAACAAGAGTTAATACTTAGAATTTAAATTTGCCCCTACAAGATAATTAGTATAATCTGTTATGTACAAAGACTGCATTGGCAAGTCTTTGATTTTACGCCTGCCCCATGGTACCAAACCAACAAGTTTGTCATTATGCTTACCAAATGCACAGATGAACAAATATGGATTTCTCGTTGTGGATTTTATTGACTCTTGAATAATATTTCAGTGTTATTAAATGAAGAAACAGTGGTAACAGTGACTTTATCTTGTGCCTGAATATAGAAGAGTTGGAGTGGAGGCAGGAGCCTTTGTAGCTAGTCTCCTCTCAGAAGGACTCAGAGGACTGGGCTTCAGCTTTAGTTTTCAATTGAAATAAGATTTGTGGAGGAAGTGATTTGAATGTGGAATTCAAGGTTAAACTGAAACAGTAAGGATTTTTATATTTTAGAGTAGCATGGGCAAAACAGTCATTTGGTTGGTCTGTAGACCCTCAGGAGATGGAAGGGATCTCAAGAAGCTTAACCTATCTCTGTCAATAACAGAGCTGCCTTTAGAGTTTGTGTTGACAAATACGAACTTCTGGAATAATAATAAAAAAAAGATGTCTCTGGCCTTAAAACATAAGCAGTCATAAATTTACTTGTAGTATTGAAAGTATAAACAGCAAGATCCTTCTTCCACAAAACAGCTCTAGACAAAGCCCAAGGATCATTAACTCTGTCATGTTTTTAAGTTTAAAGTGTATCCCAAAGAAGTATACTGCTAAATATCCCCATAATTAAGTGCATCTGTGAGAAAGTGAGAAAATAGAGATTTCTTGTGCACTACTGTTTTAAGGGCAACATCGTATCTCCAACCATTGCCAGCTTTGGTTGTCTCACAAGTAGTGGAAAAAAATCTAAGTAAGCTATATTATTTTTTCAAATTACCTCCCTCATTTTGGTCTAAAGAACTGTTTTACTTGGGATTATTACATTTTCCATAAATTTTTACTTTTTTTTTTTTTTTTTTGAGATTCCTTGCTTAAAACTTTGATGGGACATTATTGATCATTGCCTCAGATACAGAAATTGCCATAATTTAGGGTGGATTTTTTGCAATTCTTAATGCTGGATTAGGTGGCTAGACTATCTTCAAGAAGTCCTTTTTTTTTTTTTTTAAGTTTGATGACATAGTTAGTCATTCCAACAATGCAGATGTACGCATAAGGGTGGCTATGAGGAAAATGAGGTAGTATTGGTATAACTGGCATTTTTCGTTTCCTTTTAAACACTACCTTTTGCACCCTTTTTATCTCTTATCCTGTGCTAATGATTGTGTAGTTAAACCTCAACATTTTTATTAAAAGTACCAGAATCCTAAGTAACAAAGTTGGTATAATTGTAAAACCAACTCTTGATGTTACTTCTAAGCTGTGAAAGAGCTTCATCATGTAATACTACGATGTTGAAGCATTCTGGTTATATGACTTTACGACAGCTAGAGGAAGACCAAGTAGCAACACACTTTTCCTAACAAAAGCTGCATTGGGAAGGTGACAGCTGCCACCTATGAAGTGATGGAGGTATCCTGGGTGTCTTTGTCAAGCTACAGCCTAAGGCCAGTCTTGTTGGAGATACAAGGAACTGTTAAAAGTACTGACAGGCATTTTAAGCAAGAAAGAATTGAGGAAACAGTGAGGGAAAAATCAGTGGGGAACTGTATTTGTTATTATAATTTGTTCTTAACACAAAATACAGCAGGAAGACAAAACTTTTTTTCTTTGAGTGACAGAAATGTAAACAAGAGAATTATGATTCCTTTTGAGAAATTAAGGTTGTGCTTTGTTCATGACAAAAAATAAAACTGCAGGTAGTGTGCTAGTAAAATATTTACTAGAAGGCATTCTGTTGCCTCTGACACAAAGGGGCCTTGAGGCTGAGAGACCGCTTAAAGCTATAACCTTTTAAGTAATTGTATGATTGTTTTCTTCTGTAGACGTGCTGGATGAGAATATGTTCTTAAAACTTTGAATAAGTTTGAGATAGGATAAATTGGAGCTGATTAGAATTGTGCTGATTCTCATTTCTCTAATCCACAGACCTGATTTGCCTCTCAAGAGTGACCCTTCATAAACTAGCATAGATCAAGTAGCTCACCACAGTAAGAAACTAAAATTTTTACATTTGCTTGTAAAATACTGCAGGCAACTAACTCAATTTGAAATGAACACTAGTTAGATGCCTGTGTACTAGTTAGATGCTTCTGACCTGGAGCTTCTATTCTACAGACATCTTCCTGTTTTAAGAAATGTAATGACACTGAAAGTCAAACTTTTCGGGACTTTAGAAAAGTGAATCCTTTCTGTTTATTGTTATGATTACTGCTGTAATTACCGGAGTGGTGCATGGTTACCAAAGGGTGGCTGCACAGTATAGCTGTAACAACTATGATGACCCATTATACAGATTTATAAAATTTCCCAACCTGCAGGAAATGTGTCTGTGTATCAGCACAAAAGCAAGGCCAGAAGGAAAAGAAATGCTGACTTTAGTTCAGAAACATTCACCAGCTTTGAGGTCACCGAATTTTAAAACACTAGCAACATGACTTCAGACTTGGATTTTGAAATGACTGATATTGTCTGTTATTGATATGTCTCTAAAAATAGGTATTAGGAATTCTTAAAAAGGCTACTCAGCTGGGTCTGTGGGATGACTAGTTAGTACAGGCATTAACGTATCTGCCAGCTGGGTGTTAAAAGACAGCTTCTGGGTAGCTGCCGGCCCATTACAATTGTAATTTTCCTACAGTCTTAAACACTGAGGTAACTGACAGGAGCCATAGTAATGGAATAAAAGACTATTTTTTGCATAAATGTGTTGAGGTCTGACGGGGATAAAATATTCCATTTATTGAGCAGTTGAATTATAACATTCCTTGCTCAGACTCTTTATATTTTGACATTAAGCCTGATAACCAACTGGCAATTCTGAAAATACACTGCTTACCTATATTCTCTATGGAGTAACAGCCAATCTGGCACCAAAAGGAAGAGGTAATAAGAAGCATAATTACCGAATATAAATAAGCTCTGTGTTACCTGTTTTCCATTTTAAAAAAAAAACTACCTTCCTGTATCTTCCTGTATCTCATATTTAAATTGTGCAGTATGCCAGCCTGAGTGCACTTGCTGCAGTTTAAGTGCAAACTGAAACAGCTCTTAATTCTGAAGAAAAATAACAATAACATCAAGAAATAAGTGTAAACTGATCTTGAATAATATCTGTTGTGCTTTTTTTCATTTGCTTCAGTGCAAACTCTTTAACAGTGAGTACTGGTTTAGAATGCTACTTAAAATAATTTCTACAAAAGGAAAGGTAAAAAGTGATACTGTACAGTCATTTGGTTAATCAGTACAACTAACAGCTTGGCAAATCTCCCTTGTCAAATGAACGTGCAACACGTATTCTTCAAGCTCTTTACATTTCATGGCATTTTAATTCCTCCCCCCCCCGCCCTGAATGTGTAATAACAATGTAGATTTCCTCTTGCAAACACCTCAGGTGAACACACACACAGCTACTTTCACACAAAAAATAGTGTTCCGCTCTGAACAAAACAAACGGATAATTCACTGTAGTCAGCAGTTTGCACACAACCGCAGCATGTCCTCCTGTGTAAAATATCTGTAATACTTTTTACTATTGTGGCAGCTGATGAAATAGTAACGGTCTGTTCTGAATTTTTCATACGATATGCACATTCATTCTCAAACATAAAGCCTAAAAGTAGGTCTAGTCTTAGAGGCTGGCTTTCTAAACATAATCAAGATTCATACCACTTGGCATATGTATTTGAAATGCAGGACAACATCTCATGGCTGTGCGTCGATAGCCTTCTAACATAAAAATGCAACAACAGCAATAGTAAAAGTTTCACAGTCCAAATAGGCTTCTGTTTATCTCCTTAGTTTGTCAACATACTGCTTTAATTGTCTGTAGAAAAGACCATAAACTACAGGTTTTCATGTTAAAAGTCAATAAGACTGTAAATCTAAAAAATAAAATATAACTGAAGTGGTACCTTCAGAGCTGTAAGCAAAAAAGAGTGCCTTTATGGTTTGTGAAACATGAAAAAATTATGAAAATTATAGTTATTGTTTAAGTCTGACCAGCTTCCATGTTCTGCAGCTGATAGCCTTTATCTTGGCAAGCTCATACGATTTTTACTAAACTAAAAGTTCATTTTGCAGTTTACTTCACAATGAAATTTATTACATGAAATATAGCAGGCAAAAGTAAACTGATGTAAAATACTAGTAACTCCAGAAGTTCAGGTTTCCAGGAAGAAAAGATCTCTGTGAATTCCTAGCCTTCTGTTTTTATTGATCAGTACTGGAAAAATTATGCAAAATTGTAATTTTTTTTACAGTTTCCCCTCTATTCTTTAAAAAAACTTTCATTCATTCAGAATAAAGCCTAGATTAGCAGTAATTGTAATACAAATGCAGAGAGATGGGGAGAGTGAAGGGAGAGATTGAGAGAGGGAGAGAGATGTTGCCATAGTACAGACTTTCAGTAAGCATTCATTTTGAAAGATTGAGTTATTCTATTATAAAGATCAGTAGGGACCAGCAAATGGTTCAAAATAGTACTAAATGTCTTTAAATTACATTAACTCAGACTAATAAATGGATTTATTTTGTAACTTCTCAGAAAAAAATTGTTTTGTACTTAGTATAAAAGCAGTAATGTTTGGAAGGATATGCTTCATTCATAACTTACTCAAGTTACTTACACCTTCTTGAACATAAAACTCACCTCAACCTTGAATATAGAATTACCCATGTATCATGCTTCTGTAATATTTTAATCATGGCAGATTGAAAGGATTTTATGCCAACTCCAAAGCACTCCTACTGTATTAGGAATGGACTAAGAAGTAATGAACCTCCCACCCTTTTTCATATGAAAAGATGGATTTCTAGGAGGAGTAATCAAGTCTGAAAGTAATTATGACAACTTCACTTCCATGAATAATGATTAATATACTCTTAGATTCGTGAAAGTGCCCTTGCTGTCACTTGTCTTTCAAAACTAATTTCTTCTGAATTTGAAATAACATTGGCTGGGGAAAAAAAAAAAAAGTTTTTGAAAAAACAAAACAAACACAATTTTTTTTTGAAACTTTCCCTCAGATATTTTTGTTTGTTTGTTTGTTTTTATTCTAATGCAAAGTAAACCCCCGATTTCTTTCCAAAATATCTGTACCCTTTATTCCCCCCCCCCCCCCCAAATGATAATCCATTCTGCAGTAGCCTATTGGATAAGACCTCTTTTCTAAAATGTGAAAGAGTCCCCAGTTTACAGGATTTGGAACAAAGACCTAAACTTGGATTTCCTGCATTTCAGGTGCTAAAACATGATGCTGTTGTGCTATTCTTTCTTATCCAGAAATTTCACCCAGGAGCTGTAAAACTCACCTAATCAAACATGTACAACACACATTTAAACATTTGTGGAAAATTTAATTTCTCATAAAAAGCAAACATCAATAACCACTCTAAGTTTGAAAGTACACTTTTATGTTTACAGTTGTGTGGTTATGTACACAGGTCTGGAATCTAAAATGTATTTGCTATTTATACACACTGGCTTTAGAGTAAATTCTATGATTTTCAGATAACTTACCCTTTATATCACTATTGGCTGACATGACTCAATCAGAGGGCCTATCTGATCAGACATTTTGGCCATTTTCCTTTAATGGTTTCATATATTTCCATTTCTTAGAACTAGCTCCTTTTATTTTAGCTACAGTCAAGAAGTGGTACTCAGTGATAAACTTCTGAAACAAAACAATGACAGAAACAGTAATTTTCCTAAAATTACTTTTTTTCTGTAAGATTGGTTAAATAAATAACTTGGAATTTTATCCAAAGGAATACTCTTAAATTTTGTACATCTATTTATCCTCATGCAGTGTATGATTGTGCAAAGTATCATACTGGTATTTTCATTTCCTTGTTCCTATGTTGCTATATTCCTTGGACACTCTTTTCTTTCTCTCTGTGTAGATGTTTCTCTCAGTCTCACAACTCGTAAGTGCAGGCAGACAGTCAGTTATGCATTGCAATGGAGAATTTGTCTCAGTGGCCCTTGCCTTTGAGGAGAAATTCTGAGAACATCTTTTGGGGATGTATTTACTGTGTATTTGTGAACCTGAAATATTCATTGCATCTAAAACATGAATGAAACATTCAGTAATTTATGTTTATCATGCTAAACTGGATAGAGTGATAACTCAGAAACTACAAGACACTCTCTTGCTCCAGTAGCATTAATGTAATGCAGTGCTTACACTTTCATGACAAAATAAAAGACTTTCATAGATAGTACCATTAAGTGCTGAAAACATAATATTATGACGGGAAGAAGATGTGGCAAGGACTCACAGACAAAGTAGTGGAAGACCTTAGTCCCTTCAGGGCTTCAACAGTGCACCTCTCTGAATCACAATACTTCCTGTATCTCTTGCTGAAGTTGGCAGTGGTTTACAATACAGCTGAGTCCTAACAAACAATCAACAGACTTACTTCCCTAAGAAAACATCTATGTAAACAGGGCTTTTATAGGACAGTCAAATACTGGGATAGAGAAGGTTGGACAGAGCATATGAAATGAAGAAGCTTCTAACAGGTATGATCTCCACAGGGAAAAAAAGATAGAAAAGATGCTTAGTGTAGAAGAGAATTAAGTGAAAACAAAATGCTGACATTCAGTTCTTCATGGAAGACAATTCTGGTTCCCTATTTTTATTCTTAAGGTCAATCCCTTAAATGCCTTCTGTATTTAGTTAGATTCAGTATTACACGAATTTATGGCTGGTACTGCAAAATTTGGATTCCTGAGTGCCTTTACACTAGTAATTCCACTGTTGTCAAAAGGACTACTCATGTCAGAGTCCATGAACCTATATAGATTTTGAGGAAGTATTACAAGACTTTTAACAGATTTATGAAACATTTCTTGTTCACTACAATAGCATGTTAGAATTAATAATGTTTAAATAAGATCTGGTTAATTTTTGAGAAATCTATGAAATTCATGTACGCCATCCACTAAACTTTTGTGAATAAATTATTTTCTAACATTAAAGTTTTTGAAAAAATGTTGGGGGGATTATTTTCAAGCAATCCAACAGGAGCATATTGTTTTCATTTAAATATAAATTCTAAGGAAGAAACAGATACCCAGAAAATTCAAACCAGTTCACAGAAACAGGCTGCAGCTTTCTAGTTGGAAAGGAAAAAAGTGTCAGAATCCAGCCCTGTGTGTCTTTTCCTTTGCATGACTTTCTTTTGGTTTTGTTTTGTGGTGTTTTGTGGTTTGTGTTTGGTTTTTTTTTTTTTTCTATATCAACTGACAGATGAATAACTAGGATTAAATAAAATTACCAGGTATACAGCACAAGTAATTTATAACAATCAAGGTATCTAGATACACAGAAAATGAAGAATTCTTCCAGGAAAACATTTACAGTGTAAAAAGGTAGCATTAGTGTCATGGAAAGATTAGATAGTTAACAGTTTTTAGCAGCAAAGTGCTACCTTTATAAAGTTCTTCTCAGTTTCATTAATCTAGTCCATGACAGAGAGGATTCCGAGCAGCAAGGGAGCTGTATGAAGAATACGTAGACTATTACTGTTCTGCCATTACTGATGATGCACTGTTGGGTTATCACACCATGTCTCTCTCATCTTTTTATGATCTTTACATGCCCTATAGCTACTGCTACATTACATTTAATCATCTTTAACAGCTTGAATGTCAAAAAGTTAAACAGTTTTAACTACCCTTTTTTAACTTGAACAATATGCAACTTAACAGCACCTGTGCTGAGCTCATTAGAGCTATGGACAGATTTTGTGCCATCCTGTGCCGATGCCTTCACCATTCTTATGATCATGTGATACATTCATGTGCTGTTAAACCTATGGAAGGTGATTTTATTATGGCCATGATCTTCCTTTGATACCATTCTGCCATCTAACTTGTCTCTCACTAATTGCTTAGGTCTTAGTCACAGTTTTTCCATATGCTGTCTGTAGCTGAACAGAGAACAACTAATAACGTAATCCACCATCTGTAAAGCTGGTGTCTCAGAATTTTTCAGAATAATTCATCTATTCTTGTATCTATATTAAAAGCTTCATTCAGAATTTCTTATCCAAACATTCCAGTTTCAGGCCTGTCTATTTCTGATAATTACAATATCAAGTACAAATTGTGATCACTGATGTTCAGGAAAGATGAGTTCAAATTGCAATAGATGCTGCCAGGATGATAAGAGGAATAGAAAATATTTCTTATATGAAGGGTTTAACAGAACACAACTAGATTCACAAAGTAAAGGGTAGGAGCGAACAAGAACATCTTGTGGGATGAAAATCTGTTGGGGATGAGACAACTCTTTAAGTTAAGAAACTCTGAGAAAATCTTTGAGGAGTTTCTTTCTATGAAGCAATAGTTAAAAATAATGGTAAGTAAGTTGAAAATAATTCTAGAATTATCTTCCGGGGGAAGAAACTTACGAGGTTTAAGCTTAGAGAGAGGTAAGTTTCTCAAATAATCGTTTTGCATGGCTGCAAGCAGGAGGAACAAGAGCTGGGTTTGATGATCCTGATTCCTGTCATATTTCCATTGCATCTAAATTTTTTTCCCATCTTTTCCAAATAATATGGAAGAAAACTTTCTTGCTTCCTTGCCATAGTAAACTAAAGACATTTAAACCTTTCCAATTTAAAGGATTAGTCCCCTTGACTGCCTCCATCAATATACTTCCAAATTTTTCAGGTTGATGACTCTGAAAGCGTCTTTGTGACCTTTCCAACCTTAAAAGGTTTTCAGATCCAGTTCTGCAGTCAGCTAGCCTCAGGAGCACAGGGCAACGTAAGATTTGCTGTGCTGGTCAGGCAGGAGATGAGACCACTGGCATACCAACTCTGGTATTGCACCTCTGGCATCCATGCCCAACACTGGATGCTTCAACTCTACTGCTCCACTGCTTCATTTCCATTTTATTTCTGAACAGAAAAAGGTGGAATGGTACAAATCAGCAGCTGTTGGATGAACTATTGATGGTAGAACACCTGAATCTTCTCAATGATCAGATAATCTTCTGGAGCATTTATACCTGTGGAAGCAGTCAAATCTCTTGAAACTGCTGTTAATAACTCCACACCTGGACTACTGCATCCAGTTTTGGGCTCTCCAGTACAAGAGACATACCGGAGAGAATCCAATGAAGGGCCACTAAGATAATTAAGGGACTGGAGCATCTCTCCTATGAGGAAAGACTGAGAGAGCTGGGACTGTTCATCCTGGAGAAGAGAAGGCTCAGGGGGATCTCACCAATGTGTACAAATACCTGAAGGGAGGGTGTATAAAAGATAGAGCCAGGCTATTTTCAGTGGTGCCCAGTGACAGGGCCAGAGGCAATAGGCACAGACTGAAACACAGGGGGGTCTGCCTGAACATCAAGGAATACTTTATATTGTGAGGATGATGGAGTACTGGCACCAGGTTGCCCAGAGAGGTTGTGGAGTCTCCATCTTTGGAGATACTAAAAAAGGACATGGTCCTGGGCAACCAGCTCTAGGTGGCCCTGCTTGAGCAAGGGGGTTGGACCAGCTGGGCTCTAGAGGTCCCTCCCAACCTCAACCATTCTGTCATCCTGTGAACAAAGGGTCTCATTTAGGCAACAGTGTTTTCAGAAAAAGAGAGATTACCAACCTGGAAAGGAGAAATGCTAAATCACTAACTGCACTATTATTTGACCGGAACTTTTCAATCTTCAGTCCATTCTCATTTCCCAGTTACCACTACTTTTCACTTCTATTATTAGTGACTTAAATGTAAGTTCAAAGTAAATCCAATATATTTTCTAAGAAATTAACCTAGAGACAAGTTAATGTTTTACGTTTTACAGTTATTGTCTATTTTGTGGTAACTGTCCAGAATTTTTACATTGAAATTGAAATTAATTAAAACAGTGTTTTATGGGGAAGGGTCAGTTTTGATCCCTTTCTGAAACTGTCTTTTAATTTTACTATTCATAACGAAATATTTCTTTGTCTTTTCAGCCTGGCTTTAAGAAGATGTTTTAACCGACAAAACTTCTCAGGAATGGGAAAAGGCATTTCCCTGCCCAGAATCTACTGCCTCTGAAGGCTTCTGCCTAAGCCTAAACTTTGCCATCTGTGCATTTATGTAAGACACTGTAATTTCCTAAACTTCACTTACACAATACAATCACATGCAACCACGTTTATAATCTCATGCTTAGACTGAGTTTCATGATAAGATTAAAAGAAATATTATTCTCAATAAAAGCAGATAATTATATTGCCATTGAAAGAAAGGGTAGTTACTAGACATCATTTGAATACATCGATATAGAATTGATCCTTGTACTTTCAGTCTGTCTCCAGAGCAAATAATAGTAATAATATTCTCCATAAATACTTACAGATAGCTACTTCTACTTGCTTGAATTAAACCAAAAAGAATGCCACACTCTGTCACTCATTAGAGAGCTTTCAGAATTTTTTTCAGGCAATGTAATATCTAAACAGACATAATCTATACATTTGCCTATCTAGCTCCAGAAATTATTAAATATGTTCAGTGTATCAGAGTTACACTTCAACTTGTTTAGATATTTTGATTGCTAAATTATTTGTTTGGCTAGTAGCTCTCTTTGCAATACGTTTTTCACTGCTATAGCTCCTTACATGAGCAGACACTTCCCTCAAGGAATGTATCTATGCCAGCAAAAACAGATGTGTCTGTTGATGGTTGCCTTAGTTTAAAGATTATGCTTTTGGCTCAAGCTTAAAAAAAAAAATCCTACTCTATGGGGCACAGTAAGCATGTAACATAGCATAATGTAAGGTAATATAACGTAGTTTGATATCAAAAAATGTTTTTAATTATGTGCCTTTAAGGATTATCCTTGGGTTAGGGATACTGTTTAAACATAGAGTGTGACCAAAGAGAATGTATATTTTTTTCTGTTTTCCATTCTTCTCTCTCAAATACATGTTTTTCAAAATCACGAGTGCTTTTCTGTAAATGTCTACTTGAGGTTCTAAATATCTACCACTTTACTGACAGCTTCTTGTTGAATAAAAACATGTTCAGTACAAGAAAACCAGTAATTTCTGAAATAAACTGTTGGCAAAAGGGACACTCTTGCTCAAAATCAAAGGATTTGTTTTCATTATTAAGCAAAAGTGCTTTACACAAAGTGCCCATCTATGTCAGCTTAATGAATTTTGAATTAAAATGAAACTCCTTTAAAAGTAATTATGAGTAGTCTATGATTATCAATTGATTTTATTATGACTAGTGCAATTAAGGTATGTTCATAATTAATTTGTCTGGAGATACACAATGAATTGTTGCTAGTAGCATTTGAGCGGATTGGCAAAAAAAGCCCAAAACTTTCTGGTAATGTAATAGGTATTGTGAGACCCCCCATAGCTGCTGCAGATTAATGACTCTATTGCACCTTTCCCTTTTAACAATATAAATGGGAGGGATTGTCCCAAGGTACCTAGTTACTATTATCCACCTACAATTTCATTGTTACTCAGCAGACCTTGCACCACTTGAAGCGTGCTCCAGCCTCTGGAGCATATGGTCTAGTGCTGATTAATGGTGATATATTGATCTTGGAGAGCTGGGTTTAGCAGCATTGCTCCGTACACTAAACTTTCAATTGATTTTAAACAGAATGATTTCCAAAGTAATATAAAGGTGGTTTATTCATGGGGCCACAAGAACCATAGATTTTTTATTTTTCTTTTTTGGCTCTGAAAGGTGGGATCTGAAGCAATGTAGATCTGGTCTTAACTTGATGCAAGTGATACCTTGATACCCAACAGTGCTTCTTTAAGCCATATTTCTGGGAATTGAGATTATGATCCAAGAGATACATCTCAAAGTAAACTAAAATACCTTTCTTGTGTCACAGACGGAGGATATGGACATATATAAGAGGAAGCAAGGAGTGAATGGCACTAAAGAAATTACACGGAATAGATTTCCAATGGAAGAAGAACACCTTTCTCCATGAAGTATTTAGAAATATTTTTTTAATTGTTCTGCTGACTTGTGCTCAAAATAGAAATACAATTGTAGATAGGCTTGTACAATTATATATACAAATACTCTTCATGCAGTTACTAATTAGGTAACTGCTTGATAAAGGTTGGGTTTATCAAATGCTAAAAATAGTTCTCCTATAGCAGATCAAAGGAGACTGAGTCCACTTAAATGTACCCCAAACCTAGTTGGCCCATCAAACTTTCAAATTAGATTATTTCCAAAATAATTTCCAAAATACAAAGAATTTCACATGTGAAGTTACTGAAATATATAGCTAAAAAAGAATTTGTCTTCTTGAGTGTTACAGTTGCATCATGCCAGTAACATTAAAGAGACAAATATTACATAATTTATCATTATTATTTTATTGATATCTGAGTATCTTGTGATACTATTAAATCTATGTAAGTACAGAAATAGATCTCCATAAAATGCATACTGTGATTTCTTACTCTGCAGCCCCCAGGCTGCCATCGTATTCATTGCTCATGTTTCCTTGCCACATTCAAGGTGACGATTCAGCAAATTTCAAATCCACGATTCTGCAGAAGTTCTATCTTCTTTCCATATTCTTAGACCATTAACCACACTAAAAGCTATTCCAGTCTTCATTGTCCAATGCAAAGGGATAGTGAGGGCCATGATTCATGCACAGATGCAGGAAGTAATAATGAGAACATTTGTTCGAAGATTGAACTGAGTCATATGCTTATCCATATTTATGGTGATAGGAAAGAAGGCCTTTATATGTATAAGCAAGGTCAGGCATGCATGTTTGGAAGAGCACATGCACAGATTATCCTGGGCATTGAAGAAAGTAATTAACGTATTATAAACTCGAAGCCTATGAATGTTAAAAAATTTCTGCAGTCTTTTAAAAAGATTTTAAATTCCTACCCTTTAAGCATGATAAACATGGGAACATGAACAAAATTATAGTTCTCTACAGGCTTCCATTGACACAAACATGAGATACGAGACTGTACATACATGACACTCTTACAAATCCTACCCATAGAAGTTACTAGCTAGAGACAAACATTTCATAGAAAGAGAGAAAAAGCCTTGAAAAAGACAAAGCAAGCAAACAAATTACATCAACTTTTTCTCACCACTTCACACTGTAAACACTGAATATAAACAGCTTGTTTTGTTTCATATGAGTTGCTTCCTTCCCCATCACTCACTAATTCTGATTGATAAGGCAGCTTCTGATGACTTCGGGCTCTAGAACATCCTGCCAGTCCTCCCCGGGCAACAGGTTTTTAGTCAGATTTTGCAGCAAAACAGTTTGCTCTGTCATACTTTGGCCTTTACCTTTTCCTCTGAAGATAATTATGTTTGATGACAGTCTTGCATAACATGCATCTTACTAGTAACAGAATATCTTACAAATTTTGTAAGAATATTATAATAGCAGAGCATCAGATTTATCTAGACATGTTCAACAAACTCCTATACTATCAAATGTCATTTCAGCAGCCATTCAGATGAATCTTTGAGCTTCATTGGAATTTACCTCTGAGGGTGTTTGAGAACATGAATAATGAATCACAAGCAAGTTTTACTAAATATAACAGCTGTCAGCTAAAATGTATGGTTAGTAGCACACAGTGAATTCCTGGTGTAGGAGTAAAAGACAAGTTATGAAAAAAATCGAGTAAATGACTAATGGTTAATGTACTATCTTATTTACCTACTTATTCCATGAGGTGTTCTTTTTAAAAATTTATTTCCTGAAGGAAAATGGCCTATAATGTGGAAACCATTACTGGCTTTGCCTGTATGAACTTGGACACAAAGTTTTGAAGGTACTAAATTCCTAGGTAGGCACATAACTTGACCCCTGAGAACTGAGTGTCTGCAATATCTCTAGGGTTTGGGCCCTCATTGCTGTAACTGTATCACTAAAAGTCTTGAAATGTTTTCTGTTTGCGAAGAATAGCTTGGAGGTGGAATCCTGTTCTGATAGAACATGGTATTGGTAACAGAAAATAAGCAGGATTACTGTAACTTCACTTGTGCTGCTGGCATGCTGCAACCTGTCCCTAACTTTCTAATGCAGTACTTCTTTCGTATTGCTTCCTCTGGTTGCACCCGTTGTTGTTCTCTGCTCATTTGCAAAACATTTTTCTGTTTCATGAGTCCCTGAAGGACTCATGGATAAGGAGCCCGTCCTCTTGTTCAGAAGGTATTATTGCCATTCGGTATTGAGAAAGGTTAATTATTCTGAAATTGTTGCCTGGTCTTTAGTCTCCCTACTTGAACTAATTTCCATGGAAGCCACTAGCAGAGGTGATGAGTACAAACTGAGCAAGAACATCTCAGCGCTGATGGTTTGAAAAGAGCATAGTCTACCCATTCTTAGCTTTAGCACTGCTGAATTTAGCATCAAGAAGCTGTTTGTCTGTATAGCAGCAGGTGTTGACTAGTGAGTTGGAAAGACTTTGCCAGGAAACTCACAGCTATGACTTTGACAACTGAGATTAATGCATTCTGCAGTGTCTTTGAGTTTTCAAACTTCTTTTGAACTCCCTATAGAGTTTTAATAAAGTTATTTTATCTACAGTTCTGGAATATTGTTTAGAGCTTGTTCAGTTATTCACCTTTTATGCATATACATATATAATATATATAAATAGTACCACTCTTGCCTTTTATATATATAAAAGCAACACAAAATAGTAGATTTTATTACCTATATCACATTCCATATTTTTCACCTTATGATTTCCAGGGTGTGTTTGATATAATCTTTTTACCACACATAAAATGAGCTTATATTCAGGCAGCAGTTTGAAAAAATTAAGCTTCCACATCAGGCACGATTGCCAATGTATACACATCTTTAAAATCAGCAGGGCCCATTGAAGAACTGGCCATACGTTACAGACTTAAACTGACATCTAATAGATCCTTAGAAGGCAAGGCTGCTGCTGTTCTGGCTCACATTTATGTTTCTCTGCTTAGGTGTGCTTTCAGGCTTTGACATTTTTCCAAAAGCAAGAGCATCTTTTTTTTAAGGGGAGGAAAAACAACCTTTCCCACATGCATTAGTTTTGCAGGCACATACAGGAGCTAAAATCTTGGCCCAGGCTGTTAATGTGAGTCAGTAGTGCCATAGAGGGCCCCTACTGGCCTTAAGGTATGTTGACCCAGTAATTCATTTAGTAATGGATTATTTCATTTGTTTCCTTGTGTGCCATAACTATGTAATCATCATGATGTGTTCTGTGTCCTCATATGGGATTAAGATGTTGATTTCTGTTCTTTTCTTTTAATTTCCAGTCAGATGGAGAAAAAGAAAAGCTGGTAAAAGCATCCTGCAGCTGGAGATGAAGTAAATTTGGCAGAGTCACATTCCTTAGGCTACCTGCTAGCAAACAAGAACAAAATTCAGAGCGGCATACAAAAGTTACGTGTTATATAAATCTCATTATCTGTATTTATTTAGGAGGTAGTAACATCTTTTAGCTCTGTGTGAAGTGAGGATGCCCATGGCCATGAGCTCCTAGTTCTAAACTCTAATTTGAGGTATTGCAATAGCCGCTGAAAACTGTGAGTTAATCTACATGTTTCCTTCCAAAGGGAGTATCATGATTTAGAACTGTTATATTTTGCAAGTGCCAACAGAATGCTAAAAATCTCTTTCAGCTCTTTTCCTAACCCACACTGGATCTCAGATGTGAGCTGCAAGCAATTTTTGATGGTAATGTTTGCTGGAGGCCGTTAGAGGTACAGATGCTGTGTATTTGGCAATACACATCAGGAAGGCTCAGGTTGGGAATCAGAGGTCCTGGTAATACAAACCGTAATACAAAATCTCAGCTTTCTAAGGAATTATTGACAGTAGCTTATTGTCAGCTTTAAATATTTAATCTAATAAAAATCATGAGCCAAAGCAAGTCACATGTTTGAGTGCTACTTTGGGGAAATTGTGTAAGTGTTTATTGTATATGGATGAATAAACAGGGGCACTGTAAACTGTTTTACAGGATTTTTTAAATTAAATTTCAAGTCCAAGTGCCTTTCTACCTTCAGATTTTTGTGAAGTTAATTCTTTGCAAACCAGTTGGTTCACTACAAGAAATTGTGATAAGTCTGATGGCATCATGAAGAGAAACAAAAGGGGCTTATTATTATGCTCTATAAATATCACATACATTTCTAATCATCTACTTGATGTATCTGCCTGACAATGCAGAGTTAAATCCTGGAGACTGTTAAAATAAATAGAGGCAGATTTAAGTCATATCAAGGAAACACTGTGAAGGGCTTTCAATTAAAGAATGGTCCTGCTCAGTTCCATTCAAGCTATGTAATACAAGATTTTGCAAACTCTGTATGAGAAAATATTGTAGAATGATCTAAACCACAACCAAACTCCTCAATAACTGTTCAGGCTCTTACCACTTTAAAAGAAACATTCCATTCCTCAGGCTTGAACCTAGGGGTGTTGAACCACTACCAGACTTCAAGCCTACACAGGTGAGAGGTTGAATAGCCTTCCAATAATTACAGTAGACTCATCCACTCCCACTGAGTGTTTGACTTGGCTTCTTAGCCTTTGTCTGACATGCAGCAGCTGGGTCTCTGGCGAGGCTCATGTTCCTGCTGGGAAGGAGCAAACACCAGGCTCACTAGGAAGCAGAAGCTCACAGCCTCAGCTATCTCAGCAGAGATTATTCCCTGCAGCCAGATGGTTTAGCTTAACAAACAGTGCAGTTGGCCATCAGTTGCAGGTTGGAGGCAATGATCATACTGACTGGCTTTCTGCTGAGACTAGGGTCTGCTTGGATGAGTTTTTCTTTCAGTACGTTTTCTTTTCTTGGTGGTTTTGTGCTAAGTATTCAGCCATGGAATGAGTTAGAATGGAGAATGTGCTTAATTGTGCTAGTACTTTTCCTATGCTTGATCCTGCCAGCAGATAGGCTCCAGGTAGAAAAGAATCTTTTAAGTCGCTACATTGCAGCTAAAATATGTGTGAGCTCTGCAAATGCTTGTTTTCCTTGCACTGTCTCTAACTCCCAGCTGAGAATGGCACATAGCAGTACCAGTGCTATTCCTCTCCTTGCTTCTAAGAGTGGTCCTTTGCTTGGTTTCAGAGGGGACAGTGGTCAAGCAGTGTTACTACCTTACAATGGTAAGGAAACTTGAGCTAAGAGACAACACAGAGGAGCATCCCTATTGTAACGATGGAATGTTAACAAATGAGGGTTAATGTGTAACTAAGGAGAATAGGCATTTGCTGTTTAACATCTATTTCTGATTTAGTTGGATCCTTGGGGTGAATGTCAATATAATGCCTTGTTTAAAGAGGATTTGTCCTGAG
The DNA here is from genome assembly GCF_000690535.1 of Cariama cristata. NCBI lineage: Eukaryota > Metazoa > Chordata > Aves > Cariamiformes > Cariamidae > Cariama > Cariama cristata. The sequence goes on from NW_009626380.1 coordinate 25,752, forward strand.
ATTCTTTAATAAACTAAACCTTTCTTTAATAAGGGTTAGTGAATGACTGAAGGATAGGAGGACTAAATAGAGGTGAACACTGCAGATTTGTGTTGTGGTTTAACCCCACCTGGCAACTAAACCCCACGCAGCCACTCACTCACCCCGTCGGTTGGATGGGGGAAAGAATCAGAAGAGTAAAAGTGAGAAAACTTGTGGGTTGAGATAAAAACAGTTCAATAGGTAAAGCAAACATTGCGCATGCAAGCAAAGCAAAACAAGGGATTCATTCCCCACTTCCCATGGGCAGGCAGGTGTTCAGCCATCTCCAGGAAAGCAGGGCTCCATCACGCATAATTGTTACTTGGGAATACAAATGCCCCCCCCTTCCTTCTTCTTCCCCCACCTTTATATGCTGAGCATGATGCCATACAGTATAGGATATCGCTTGGGTCAGTTGGGGTCAGCTGTCCTGGCTGTGTCCCCTCCCAACTCCTTGTGCACCCCCAGCCTGCTCGCTGGTGGGGTGGGGTGGGGTGAGGAGCAGAAAAGGCCCTGACTCTGTGTGAGCACTGCTCAGCAATAACAAAAACATCCCTGAATTACCAACACTGTTTCCAGGACAAATTCAAAACATAGCCCCATAACAGCTACTATGAAGAAAATGAAGTCTATCCCAGCCAAAACCAGCACACTCTGTGATTCTGTTACTGTGAAACAAAATGCATGAAATGCTACTTTAAATCACAGTGCAATTAAAAATTCAAAAGAACACCAACATACAATTTTCTAACCAAACTTAGTAGTTGAAAAAATCCCCTGTATGTGTATTAGAAACGTTTAGGAGAATTTTATGTCCCTCCTCTCCCTTTGATGTAGGATCCAGGCATATCTACAACCTACACATTCTCTGGAGTGCAAAACCTACCTCTGATTATTACGGCAATCACATTAAGGAAATGAGAAAGAGGCTTATTCACTGAGTTAGGAACAACAGAAACCAAGAAAAGGCCAGTATTTTTCCTTCCTTAAAGAATTCTGCTTTGCAGAACTTGTAGGTAGCATGTTTCCATGGATAGCTTATGCTAATGTATAGTAGAAGTAAAGCAGGGATAAACTGTAACTGAGAAACTGCTCATCTGCATTCAATGCATTTAGCTGTGTTGAACACAGATGTGTGCAACAAGACTGTCATGGTGACTGAGTGACCCAGTACTCTTGGAAAAGAAGGGCATCAAAACACCTGAGATGGATACTACTGGCACTGAAAAAAGGTGAGTTTTCTTGCAAATTCTGAGGTGACAGACAAGGAGACAACTATTCTACTTTGTGCCTGCACAAATGCTTCCCTAAGGGAAAGAAGTCACTCCTTCTGTGTCCTATGTGTCCTACATAACTTCAAATACATACAAGAATTTGCTCAATCCAGGTGAGGAAAAGAAAAAATGAATTATTTTATTTTAGTTCTTAAAAAAAGTTACTTTATATTATGAATACTTAACTGTTACAATAATATTTAAAAAAATTCTTTTATTTCATTAAATGTAGTGACCAGATCCCTTAAATCTAACCTCAGTGTTATGGAGAAGGAAGGACCTAGTCCTAGTAGTAATCAATAACAAAATGCAGTATAATATAGGAGAAGGTAGACAAATGAGGAAGAAATGCAAGCAAAGAAAGATAACATCCTGCCAAACAGAAGTAATATAAAAGGTCAGGAGAAAAAAAGTAGACATTCAGAGGAAGATAATAGAACAGGAGAATAATTAATCAGGATAAAAGAGAAGTAGGGTAAAATCTTAGTTCCACTGGGGGACTGGCTCAGTTCCCAATCTAGTGATGCCATTTATGGATAACACAGAGGATACAGGAAAAAATGACAGACTGGATGTAAAGAAGGTGAGATTACGAAAAGATTTCTTTTTTTTTCCCTCTGGGGTATGTTTGTGATATGGACTATAGGTACAGTCATATATGGCCTAAAGATGTCTTGCCTTTTTGTCTGTGGTTTTTTTTTTTTTTAATAAAAAATTCTGGAGGCTGCTGTTAGATGAATCATCTGCCAATACCTGCCAATTTACTCTGTGTAACTGTAGCATACAGGGCTTTTTTTTTTTTTTCTTTTTTTTAAATCTCACTCCTATCTTTTAACAAAATCTTACAAATTTTGTGTTCACTGTTTATTTGTGGGTTTTTTATAGCTGCATAGGGAATAGAAAGGAGGTCTGAAAACATGTTTAAATTTATTTTTATTTATCTTGTCTATGCTTTTCAAAGAATTTTACATCGGTCTAATGCTATTTTGAAATTGTCTGACTTCTTTAAAAGTGTAACTCTGAGGAACCTTACAAATGCAGGACAGACTACATGAAAAACTGATTTGAAGTTCAGAACCAATCATAAATGATCATGATTTATTGCACCACATCAAAAGTAGATAACCGCTAAAATCCATAATTCATTGTAATAGTATCATAGTCGAGCCTGACAAAAAGTCATCATGTTTATACTTGGATAGTTCAGATGAGTAATTTATTGGTTCTAAAAAATAATGTACTGTAAAAATACTCAGAGGACTCTAGACTCTGTCAACAATAAAAAGCTGTATTATGTATACAGGTCTACGCACTGAAAGTGCCCTTCAAGTAGCCTCCATGAATGTATTAAGGATACACAGGATCCTGATATGCGAAGCAATCTTACTTGCCATAAACTTTTAATGCACTAACTTTTTAGTAAAAATACCATTAAAAATCATCCTTTATCAGTGCTTTAAGCTAGATCACTTTGTCCTCCCTGGCTCCTATGCTACCTTTGCCAATAGAAGCTACAACTAATCTTCTAAAGTTTTACACTCATAAAGGAAAGTTCACCTCCTCTAAAATACCTGTAAAGGTTTATTGATCACATTTATAATTTGTAGAATGTTTACAGAATTTTATTAATAATAAATGATCAGAAGCTAAGTTCCAAATAAAAAGAAGATATTTTCTTATATCTGAAGCCATCCTGAGATGGAGACCATTTATCTTTATTTTGTTCATCTAAGTAATAGGCAGAAATGGCAAAATGGGTAGAAGAGTCTAGCATCGGCTACAGCATTTGTTCTGCAAACTAGAAACTGATTGTGGGAAATACAAACTAATGCTTATAGAATGTAAGAAAATGAAAGGAAAACAAGCAAGAGAAGAACAATGTTTCAAGAAATGGAATAAATCTCAATGAAAAAATAACATTTCTGAGTTACTACACTTGCATGCCATTATGACAAGAGAAGTCTTAAAGATGATCTCTGTTTGATTATCCAGCAGAAATCAAGATGACCTCTTGCTGTAGGAGTACTTGAAATATTTAATAAAATTGGAAGTTCTAGCCATAAAAACCCAATTAATGTTACATTTGAAAAATGACATATTTTTAGTCTATATTTGATTTGTCTAATATAATTTTTACATTATGCTCATTAGTGTGGTTCACAAGCAAATTCATTGTCTTTTGGCTACTTTTTTTTTCCTTTTTCCCTTCTAAAATCTCATACACTGTTATCCTGACCAGGCAGCTGCTGTCTTTTACTTTAGAGCTTGTCATCTTTTGATGATGGACACAATTAGATAAAATTCTTCTACATATAAATATCTGATTAAAAAGTTAGGTGCTTATGACTTACCAAAATCAAACTATTGGCCTGTTACGATCCTTGGCTTTCAGTGTATCTTACAGATTTTCATGAGCCAGAGATTTACCACATGAAAATGTGTATGTTTTAATGTTTTCTTTATGGTTCTAAATGCTTAAAGCAAAGATTACATACTTTCTCCTTGGAACATATTTTATCAAGAAAAAAAGATACTAAAACATCTAGTAAGCCTAGATAAACTAAAAACAGCTGAGAAAAGGGTAGTCTTACTGATTTCTCCTTATGAGAAGATTCGTCATGTGGAATGAGTAACATGAAAGCTAGCCTTACACAAGATACAGATATTGAGACTTGCCCTTGCAGTAGATGAAGGCTCTGTGTCCTCATATGATCTCTACCTTCTTTTCCTTACAGCTGAGTTTTTTTTCCCACTGAAGCAAGAGCTTCAGCTGTAGTCATTTCACATTCTGATTTCATATCCTAGCTGCATTATGACATTAACAAACAAATCTATATATTATATCTATGTTGCAGAGTTATTGTTAAATTATTTTAATGACTCTAAACCAAAACACCTGTTCCATTTTGGAGAAAAAATAAATTCCTTTTTGTGAACATAAAATAATTAGTCTTAGTCCAAAAATGTTGTTAATGCTTTAGGATACTTTTTGCCTCTGATCTAAAATCCTTCTTGAACTGTAGCTCCTCAATGAAATTTAATTGTGACTCTTCTTGTAACAGGTTGAAATGCATGATATTGCCAGAAGACATGTATGGAAAAACTGAGACCAACAAGAAACTCTTTCCTATCCCAGTTCAGAATACAATTTGTCCACTAAGTCATTATTATATCAAGGTAATTTAGACACTCTGGTTCCCTTACACTTGTTTAAACTTGGTCCCAGATATTTGGAAGTCTAAATCTAAACCTCTGGTAGTAAAGACTGATTGAAAAAGGAAACTATTATTAAAAATATGATTTCGCAATATCTCGACACTTATTCTCTTTAGAAGTATTAGTAAAAGTTTACTTGTTTGAAATAATTGCATAAATTGATATATTTTGCATTTTGGTTGCATGCAAGCACCCAGTTGAGACACTTCCTGAAAATGAGCAGATGAACCATGCAAGGAAGCGACATAAACATTGTGTGCAAACCTTTGTTTTTCTCAACCAATCACCATGTATATATGAGTCTGTAAATACTGTATGCATTAGTTCATAGAACTGTGTGCAAGAGGTTGAACACTGTTGTAATTTGAAAAATCTAAGATGGGTTTAATTTCTCATCTTGTGGGGAAATTTTTGGGAGTCACCGTTACCTTCTATGAGATCACTTTAACCATTCTTCCAAAGTTCTTCTCTGCCTGCATTCAAGCTTTCCTGCTCCTACCTTCATTTTGCCAGAATAATGTACCTTTACAAATAACTACAAGTTTAAAAACAGTAAAATAAAGGCTGGCATAATGGATAAGGTTTTGTTATTAATATACTTGAAGGAGATGAATGTTGCATCATTAATGTGTGAAGGAAAAGGAGAAATTTTAGTAAAGAGGTAAACTGTAAATATTTTTTATTACAGAGAGCAGACAAAATTAACTTTTTAATGAATTATACACAATAAATATTTGAGAAAAATAACAAGAGGAAAAAAATAAGAAAGATAGGTATGAGGGGAATAGGAAAGAAATGCAGCACTGGGGAGAAAGTGAGGAAGACAACTAACGTGTGATACTGGTATATGATACCATCTGAAAGCTGAGAATAACAATCATTGGCAGGATATCTGCACTAACCCTCCCCTTTTTTTTCCTTTTTTTTTTGGGGGGGGGGGATATGTGAAAATTTTTACATGTTGGATTTGCTTCTGTATGAATTACAGAAGGTTCAAATTCAGCTACAGTTCAATCACCCACTTTTTCTTTACTTGTCTAGTTTTATCTGCAGTGATGCTCAAAATCTCCTAGTTTCACATTCACAGTCTAGTTAGCATAAATAATATAATTTATTGCATGTTTTGTTTTCACTTAATTTGGACATAGATAAATGTCCAAATTTATACTTACTTTGTATATAGTGACTATGCTCATTTGAAAGCATATCTGAGAAATTGTAGTTACAGGTATATCAGTTGCATTTTGGACTCTTGTCATTGCAGCTAAAGTGATAAAGAAATTAGTTGCCTTAGTAATTATTTCAGATACTGTACATGGACATGGTTGAGATGTAGCAGATTTACTGCACATGGGTAACTACAGGTTTATAGTATTTACAGCTAGGACCTTTTTAACTTTGTTGTTGTCCTCTGTTTCCCATTTCATCAGGAAAAAAGTTTTTGAGAAACAATAGTTTAAAAAATATGGGATTAGTACCTTCTTTTCAATAGGATTTTGTAATTTGAATATTCAGTATTCATGCTGAATACTCATTCAACATTCATTTGAAAATACAAACCAGTTAGTCCCCATTTAAAGCCACCTGGGTTTTTTTTATAAATGTTTACATTGGTCTATATTGATTATAAAGTTTCTTCTTAAACAAAGTCAAGGAAAATTTTTTGGTAGTCGCTGGTGATATAATTGAAGTTTTGGTGAGAAAATGTTGATAGTCGTGGGAAAGCAGGTGGGCTTGAAAAAAATGAGGATTTTATCTGAGAATAGGTTAGATGTTTAAGGTGCATAGCTACTGCTTCAGGTCTCATAGAGGACTTATGGACATGAGCTAGTGTATCAGTTCATTAGCCCAGCTCTCTGCTTCCTGAGCAAAACGCGACCTTACTTCATTAGCACTGGTATTTTGAAAGAGGGACTAGAAGACTTTATGATGATAGGGCTTGAGGGAAAGCAACATAGAACATGAAAGATGGTTGTGCATAATATTCTAGCTTCATTTGAAATGTAGGCATCCTGTCTTCAAAGTAAATTGTTACAAATAGTGAAAATTAATTCCACTGGATTATTGTTTTGCCTTTTCAGTTATGATATCCACTGCATTCTAATTTTTCAAATATTCTTTTTTTTCAAATGTGCTGTTTTTGTTTTAATTAAAATTGTCTTTATCATGGGTAAATATGTCTGCTAATTATGCTTGAACATTTTTTTATAACTTCATAATACTTTAATTGTCAAGAAAAGCTATACACACCTAAATATTGCCTGCTGTAATTTGAGTGGCAGAAGGGGTAGGGATCACAAAAACAATACTCACAAATGCAAGCTAGCTGAAAAAGATTGTTAGTAGTAAGACTGGGGCTTAATAAGCTGTAAAGATTGTGCTGAATGTGATGTATTAGAACGTTTTGCACACTTAGTATTATATTCTGAATTAAAACTGAAAGAAATACTTTAGATCACAATTGTTTAGAAATTATCACAATGAGATAATAACTAATAAATTACGAGATTTTTCTAACAAATTACTGAGTTTGAATTTTTATCCTGAAAAAAAGAATATGCTTCATTTGATTTAGATGATACTCTAATAGGAGTAGCACTTTTTATACCAAGTACACTGTGCTAAAGAAGGAAAAATAACAGTACAGGAAAAAAATGTATTCAGGAAATAAAGTAGTTCATTATGGTTTATCTTCTCCAAGTTCAACATGTTGCACAGGGTATCATGAAAGTGTGTTGATGAAGTCTTGGTAGGAGTTTAAAAAGGCAATTGTCAATAGCATGTCTGCAGCTTTCTAACAGGAGCATGGGTAAACTTCAAACTGTGCAAGGCTGAGCAAACAGACTGTGTAGAAATCTAAACAACTGTTTGAATGGCTGATTTTGGTTTTTTTTAAGACCTGAAAATTCTAGCGCCTGCTTCTAGAATTCATCTTCCTCTGAATTCAGCAGCTCACAAAGGCTGAGAGCTGCATAAGAAAGAACTGTTCTACAGTTTCTTTGTTAACAGCCTTCCAGTGTCATGATCAGTGACATTTTCTCATTTAGAAAGAATACAGTCTGTAACTTTACAGACTGGCTCAAATTCAATATGGATACTATTGACACTTGGAGATAAGGTAATGCAGCAAGAAAACTAAGCTTTTTATATTATGTTAATTGTTTGCAACTCAAAAAATGGCAAGCCTATTGGAATGTTCTTTTAGAGAGACATCCAGTTATTCCACCTTACAGCCATATTTCTAAGGGTTCTGTTTTCTTTTTATTCTGCTCAGAAGGGCATATCATATTACTTATCCAGTTTCTATTTTGAATTTTTTATGTTAAATATATTTTTGTATTAAATCATCCATATTAGATCATGATTAGACAAAGGTTTTCCTTGTTTATGCATATTTAAGTAGCATTTTTAAAGTTTGGGAGAGAAAATTTTAATATGAAAGTGAATAGAGAATTTATGTGAAATCTTAAAGAAATCTTAAAATCTTTAAAAAAAAGTTTGGGAGGGATGGTGTTTAATAAGAAAGAAAAGGTGAAGGCTATAACATTCTTGTATGTCACAACATGGAAGTGTGAATCTGATCCATGTTTAGGGCCAGATGCTGTCACCTCTGAGGCATAGAGTATTTCCTCCAGCACACAGGATCCAAACACTAATAAATTAGAATTTTACATCCATAATAGAAATTATAGTAACACTAAACTGTCCATTTACAGCTCTCTGTAATCACAGCTAACTATCATAATAAACGTCAACTTAGGATAGCTCAGGGGAGGCTTCTTTCCTTACTCACTCTCCTTGTTTACCTTTGCTCCTACATACTAAGATCTCTTTTAAGGATAAAGAATAATGAATGAAAATACAGAGGTGTTACATACAGATAGAGTGCTAAGCTGCCCTTGGTTGAACTGAATGTATCAGCTTAAAGCTATTGTATTATTTATAAATAATAATAAAGAACTGTAGTTAGGATTAGAGATTCATTACATTAGGTGTTTTGTGGAAATGAAGACATTTTCTCTAAGGGTTTATAATAAATACAATTATCTGAAATTATCTGAAATAACCCACTGAGTAAAAGTAGGACAGAGATAGTGAGCCAAGAGGAAAACATGCAAGCACGCTAGTTAAGAGGCACAACTTCATGGAGGCAGTTTGTCTAATATTTGTTTATTTTTCTAAATAGATAGTATTGACTAAATAAGAATGCTGCTCACTTTATTAGTGGTAAAGAGCTCAGTATCTCTTAGATATCAGGAAACAGTAGGGGCTGAGAAGACAGCTACCCTCTTCAGTTCAATTCATGTGTAAACTGCACCAAAAAAGTACAAGTTAAAACCTTTAGGAGAGAACTAGCTGCATGAGGTTACCAAGTGGCCTCATTTAAAGTGTTCCAGTCGTTCTGTTTATCTGCCTCTGACAAAAATGGAAATACATAAATCTCAAAGTCTTCAAGAGACAGAGAAAATGTTTTCCACCCTACTTTACATTAAAATATGCTCTCTCTGAAGTTATAGGAGCAAATTTGCCCCTCTTTCTTCAAGTAGAGTGTAAATTGGCACAAGATTCTTTTGTGTTGTCACCAAGAGAGTATGAAAGGTCCTAAGCAACAAGTATTTTACATTCATTGACTGCTGAAAAAGGAAAAGCAAAGGTTGTTGATGCAGAAAATATATTACATTTCAATTATACAGTTTCCTTCCCACCCCCCGAAATACTGGTTTGTGCATACTTCATCATTAAGCGTTAGGCAGCAGCCCTGACTCTGTGTGTGTTGCCTTTGTGCACCCCAGGCCCAGAATCCCCAGCTACCAGCCAGTCAGTGTGCACAGGCTGATGGAGAAGCCCACACATGAAGGATTGCATCTTAAATAGATGAGAACTCAGAAAAGCCTAACGCTATCAGTCAGTGTAATTAGCATGGTACCCATTTCCATTTTACTTCATACACTTAACAAGCTGTGTCTGACCACTCGTTGAGTCGTTGCAGGGAAAAAGCATGTTTGCTAAGCACAGTCCAATATGAAAGGCATTGTAACAGTTAAAAAGTGAGGTGTAAGAAGAATCTGTGCTTGTAGATATCTCTGGGCAGTGTCTGTGAGTGACACCTCCCCTGGAAATCTTGCTTCATAGGTGCCTCAAAATCAGTCAAAACAGGGGGAAGAGTCTGCGCAAGTGACTTCCACTGAAATAATCTTCTGAACAGCTGTTTCTTCCCCCATAGATGGTGCTGACTGAAGATGCAAAATAAGAGTTGCAAGCTGGCACCTTGTCATCTGGCCACCAGAGAAAATGGTCATGCCATACTCAGCCGTATTTCAAAATATTTGAGATTAAGAGTTGGTAAACCATGATGCTTTGTATAACTATCTCTTTTGTAGGCTGTCCTTGTTTGGCTAAAACAGGACCAATTCTCTTTTCAGTAAATTTTCCTTCAGATAACTTTTTTTCTAAGTAGCTGCACTTTCTGAAGCTGACCGCATGTTTTTCAGGCAGTGCCTGCTTTTAGAGTTGATGGTGCTTGATGTCTGTAGCTGTTGCTAAGATGGTGGTGGGATGTTACGCAAAAAGTCCCATGTTTGTGCTTGTTCCTATGGGAACCAGAGTCACCGTTGGCTCTCTTGTTCTCTGCAGGTGGGGAGGCATAAAAGGGTCACACCTGCAGGAAGCTGCAGATGGGACAGGTGACCAAGGACTGACCAGTGCAGTATTCCATCCCACACACGTGGATATTCAGTATAAAGCTAAGGGATCACAGCGGTCAGTCCTCTTTTCTTTCATGGCCAGCATCGTTGTGGGACTCTGCTCGTTCTCCTGCCTCCGATCCTGATCCATGTATTCCTGAATCTGGTTCCCATCTGCTGCTGAGTCCAATCTGGGACATCCTGAGCCCACCCTGCTGTGTCAGCAGTGTGAGACACTGTGGTGTGTGGTCCTGCGATCATCATTGGGAAGGTTGATATTGGTTTTGTATATTTTTATTTCTATCAGTAGTAGTATTAGTATTAATATTATTATACTATTTTCATTGTTACTGTTTTATTAAAGTTGTTTTGATTTTCCAACCCATCAGTCTCTCTCCCTTTTCTCCTCTCCTTCCCCTTCTGGGAAAGGAAGGCGTTAATAGAGAGCATGAACTGGTCTATACCCAGACATTTCAGTAAAGACTGAGTTTTTGAAACATGCAGATTGGGACATGCGCAATTAAAACAAAAAGAAATTTCTACAGAAATTATCAGCAAAAGTGTCAAATTCCAGGGTCAACAGTTTTATAAGTTCAAACTATTCAGATTGTTCCCTGATTTGGTAAGAGCCTTTCCACAGGGCAAACTCCAGCTAAAATTTCTGCCAGATAAGTGATATCTTGACTATATCTGCCACTTCTTCACTCACTAGGTGATTCTGGTATGCATTGGGAAAACAAACCAAATAGGGTGGTTATGGGAGAGGATTGTCCAAAAGCTCTCAACTACATCTGCTCATGTCTATTGGTTTAGTTATGCACAGGGAAAAAACAAGGAAGGACAAATCAACTTTTGACAACTAGATCCCTATAATGCATTTGACGCAAGAAGCCTGAAGGTGATATTAACCTGAATAACAGCAGCTAATTGGATTTAAACATGGGGAACATCAAAGGGTCCTGGGGTGATATATTACCAACAAGGCCATTAGCAATTCATGCCAAATCTAAGTTGGAAACAATAAGTAATGAAAACAATAGCTCTGAGTGGGCTGAAATGCATCTGCAGATGTCCCCCAAGTCCATGGTGCTGGACATAGAGTGGAGGCCTTGAATAGTGTGAGCATGTTTCTGTATGGATCATATGTGTGTATGTGTGTGCATGTGATAAATTAGAAACTGCACTTCAGCTATACCATCCTTGGAAAGGACTTCTCAGTAAGTGGTGTGGTTCTGTTCTTATGCCTATCTCACTCCTAAATTCCCATCTGACAAGCTCGAAGTGTTACAGATTTAGAAAATGAGATGATAGTATAAGAAGACATAGTTGTACTAACTTACTGGTAACAGTACAAAAATTTTCATAGTAATATTACTGTAATAAAAAAGGTTTTGGCATTCTGTATTCTGACCCTGGGATAAGGTAAATTAGTATCACTTTTAGTTTTAAGATTAAAAAAAAGCGCTGGAAAAAATTCTGTATTTGTTGTGGTAAAGATGTAACTGGGGGCTTTAAATGAAAAGAAATGCAATTAGCTCATACTTCAATTAAGTTACAGTAACAGTCATTGGTTTTAGCTTGTCTGAAAACATCTCTGTGAGAATTAATGCTATTTTCCCTGCTTTTAAAATTACCATTAAGTCAGAGAAAAACAGCATTTACCTTTTGCTGGTTTATATATCCAAGTTCCATAATATTGTACAGAGCATGACAAATTGGATTTCTCATAAATGCAAGCAAATACGTAAGTATCAATAATTTGACATAGTATACACACATAAAGTACAAACTGTGCTGCAGAGAAAAGGTTTGTGAAAGCATTAGTAATTGTGATTAGTAAAAACAATATAGAAAGTCTGACGGGACTCCTAAAAGTAACATGGAACAGGCTGCACAAGACAAAGATTTCAGTAAATGGAAGATGCGTTAAATATCAAGGAAAAATAGATTTTTCATAATTAGCTATGTTAATAATGTAGACAGAAAAAGCATCATGTGTTTCAAAAGTCATGTGCCCTTCTGCCAAAGCAGACACTGAACCTAAACATCAATCAGCAGTCTGTCACATAACAATAAGAACATTCTTTTCTTTTTTCTCCTTAACTTTTCTTTTTTCTTTTCTTTTTTTCTTTTCTTTTTCCTAGAACTAAGTGAGGACTCTTTTAAAGAAGAAAGGAAAATACTGATCTTTAAACACTGCAACATTAAGGGCCAAAACTCTTGTTTTCCTACCCTTTGTGCTTGAAACGTATTCAGGACCTCAGTTGCTTTAGGACTTTTGGTTTTGTTTTTAAGGTACTGCTTGCAATGGAAGTTAGGAATTAATATAGCTTTGAGGAGGTAGGCAGAAGTACCAAAATATCTTTGATATGCTGGTCTATTCCCTACTTCTTAGTTTCACCGTGTAACTTCTGGCAGTAAACTCCTCCATTTCTCCAGCTGATGTGGTCTTAAAGAAATAACATTGTGTGAGTATGCACAGGTGGGTGATAAAGTAAGGCTGTTTTTTTCATTGTCTTTCAGCAACATTTCTAGTTTTGGTTGAAACCTCTACTTTTCTGTCCATTTTCTTTTGAGGTAGGTTTGTAAGACTGCCACTGTTGCATATGATCCACAACTTCTGCAATAAGCTGAATAGTTACCATGAAAAGATCCCTGGAGAGAAAACACCTTTTTACTTGTCAAAAATGAGTCAAAATGCCAACTGCTCAACTTCTTTCTAAGATCCAGAAAATGCACACATCTTAACTAATTTCCCTCTTATGTTCCTAAATTATCTAAGTATGAAAGGGAACAAAAAAAAATCCAAAGGAATTCAATGAAAATTTGCCTCTGGTTGCAAAAATAATGTTATTGGTTTAGTAAAATAGCAAAATAAAAATGCAAAAATGCAGAGACTGTAATATGTTCCCTATAAGCACTGAATAATTCAGTAAACAGGATTATGGTAATCTATTTTTTAAAAGGAGATAGAATTCGTTTTATGCGAGATTTTGTACCCTCTGAATATAATTACACAATTATAAATATTACAAACATTTTAAAATAATTTGAATGTATTTTCACTGAATATTTATATAGATAAATAAAGATAACAAATAAGAAAAAACTTACTATGATGATGCCAAAAGATTTATGAAAAATTGTCATTTCTCCTCTGTACATAGCACAATGGTAAGTAAAATAACAGAACTAAGTGGGCTGCTCAGGCAAAAAAAAAAAAAGGTCTGTGGAAAATTATAGGCACTAACTATTATTATATGCACACATTAAAAATACAGAGCTATCTGAATGTCTTTGGTTTACCTAATATCAAGGTATTCAGAATCCTGCAGAATCCTAATGCACATTCATATTAAACTGACAGTAATGTTATCAAATATGAATGTTCTTGTGGCCCAAATTAATATTTTTTGTTTTTCAATGTGTTTTGTTTGGTAAAAATAAGTGAAAATAAAACAATTGAACCACAGGCCCAAGTTGCTCTGGAATGAGAAAGTTCAGATATAATGTAGGAACACATTTGGCTACTTCAGCATTGACTGACAGCGTGTGTGTCTGAAAAAGGGCCTATGAACAGCATGGATTACTGCTTCTGTTGTAATACTGTTCTGCTGAAGACATTCAGCAAAACCATCATGGGCTACCTACTGCTATGGAATTTTGTTTTATTTTGGCACACAGAAGTGAGAATATTTCCATGGGACAAAAAGAGAGCTGGTAGCTGACTGTGACTGACAGCACAAAACATTGAAACAATAATCCACTGAGATCATTTATGTAAAAAAAGGAACCCAGAGATATTCAGCCCCTGAGGCTTCTCTTGTAAGAGGCTATTATTATTTGTATTGATTTTAGTATGCAAGTTCTCTCTTTCCTTCTCTCTCCTGGCCCATAGTGCAAACTATAAATAATAAACTAAAGAAGTCTTGCCCTGAAACCATCACTACCTTTGCAGCACATTAATTTGTGCACCTCCAGTTATAAAACCAGAAAAATCATGGGGAAAATGGGCAGGCTGAATGACACCCTACCTCCACAACCAAAGAAAGTACTCTCCAGCATTCTCACTGCCATCAAGACTTCCTTATACACTACTTACATGATACTACTTTAATACAACATGAAAATGTCCTTTTTTGATGCTAGTTCTGCTTTGACTACTGATACTTTGAGCAGATACTTTTCTGTGTCCTCTCATACATCAGGCAATGTTACATTACTAAATCCCAATATTTTCAAGGCTACTACACATCTTGGAAATTGAGACAATTACTTGTTCTCACTCTTCCAAGACACAGGAATTAACATCAGTACCATGACATTTCCCCCTTATTTGTTTGCTTCTAATAATACTTGAATAGAATTACAGGAATGATGGGAAATTTCATAGCTGAAATATCAGCTTCATTCAACTCCATTTGAATGTTGTTATTAACTTGAAGGATGGTAGGATTTCACTTTGACAGTATTAGGTATCTAATCCATGCGTATTTCACCTTCCTGTATATTTCCTTGTCCTTTTCATTTCCGCTCTTAATGTGTAAATTGATATGTCTACCACTACATAATTGAGAATGTCAAGAGTTTTGGGTAGGGTATAATGTAATCCAAGAATAAGATCTTCCTAGTAAACATCTCTGCTGAAATACAGAACTATGTCATATAGTGCAAAAATTAAGGCCTTTTGCGGTGGGTTTGACCATAGCCAGCAGCTAAGCACCCATGAGCTGCTCATTCACTCCCTCTGTTTTATCGCTGGGTGAGATGTTACATAGCATGAGATACCTCTTTGGTCAATTCAGCCAAGCAATCACAGCTGTGTCCCTACCCAACCGCTTCCTCACTACCAGCCTACTCACTATGGGGGCAGAGTGAGAAACCGAGAAGGCCTTGACGCTGTGTGAGCACTGTTCAGCAATAGCAAAGACACTGGTGTATTATCAATGCTGTTATAGTCACAAATTTAAAGTAAAAAGCACCATATGGACCGCTATGAAGAAAATGAACTCCATCCCAGCCAGACCCAGTACACTAGGCATGTAAGAAACTTTTACTTATAAAAAGCAAAGGTATAACAAATACATTTATCTGAATCAAGCAATGGCATTTTAACCAACATGACATACATTTTCTGTCAAAATAAGATTAAAGAACTTTGTGAATGAAAAGCCTGCACACAGTATACTCCAGTGCTCCCACTGGGAAGATCTCAAAAACTAGTGGAATAATGGTGGAAGACTGATAATAAAATGCAAGTCAGTCTGGGAACAACAGAGGATTTATTCTATTTCTGTTTTGAGCAGGATAGGTACAGTGTCCCGATATGTCTTAGGAGCTGATACTTCACTGATGCTTGCAAAATGGCAAAAGATGAGAGACAGTGCAGAGACTAAACATTTCTAGCCACATAAAAATTCAATTATTGAATGCATGAATTGTTTTTGTCAGAAAACTTAACATTTCTTAGTGTTGCACTTTCTATCTTCGCTGTCTGGTGTGTACAGATGTGACCTGCGTTTTTATTTCAGTCAGGAACCTGTGATAAATAACATTCAGTGTGAGCATGTGATGAATCCTGGAGATACTGCTGAAACCATTCAGTAATTTCTCTGATACTAGTGTAGCATCTGTGTGGTGTTAGAAATGTGGAAATAAACTGAACAACTGAATAATCAGAAATGCTTTTGAAATGTGCTGGCTAGATGGATCTAGATGGATGTTACACTAGGGATCAAATTCATCCTTTTCAGTGTCTTCTTGGTGATACTATCATTTAGGTGAAATACTAAAGTTACAAGGAGATTTGCCACAATAAGGACCTGACTGATAATGAATGTAGCTTATTTCTTTCTCTGTTCCCGTAGTTGGTTCACATAGTCCTTTACCTTCCTGTTGTAGTTCACAAAAATCCTTTGAAGTGTACAAATAAGTTTTATTTCACAGTTATTTTCTATACATAAACCACCTGATTGGAGATGTTTTAATCACTTCTATTTCCACAAAACTGTGTTAGGCATACATATAGCACAATATGTCATTTCACCTACAGACTATCTCAGAAAATTTTTCACATCTTTATGACCATAGAAATGTAAAGATGTATCGAGCTACAAGGGGCCAACTTAATTGGTTGCAGAGCATTTGAAATGTGATGTAGGATGATTTAATCAACCTATGACACTAATGGAGTTAAGCACTCTGTCCACTAGAAAATGGTATAATCTTTCATTGAGTTCCTAAGTGCCTGTTTATGGTTCTTTTGAAGATACTGTATTGCTGATCATATATTGCCATCCATCGCAGAGACTACAGAAACAAAAACAGCTACTGCAAAGCAGGAGAGATGTGTCAGATGACATAAGATACATATAATTTCAAGGGTGATAGATATTAACTGTTTTAAAAAAACATAATCTCTGAAGTGTCAAGTATTCATTCTAAAATGAATGAAAACAAAGATGCATATATTCTATGTTTTTCTTGTCAAAGCAGGAATAACAACACATATTTTCTTTAAATTTTTATACCAATTATCAGTACTTTATCCTGATGTTTTGTTAGAATGAGAGCTGCCTAGGTCAAACTGTTTGTGCTTGAAATTATGGAAGTGGACAAACATGTAACACAGCAGTAAAATCTCTCTCCAATTTTCCACATAAGACAATCAGGTATCTGGATCTATCTGGACTATAATGTCATTGTGAGGAACCAAACACATTGAATCGAGTTGAAGATGTCCCTGCTCATTGCAGGGGGGTTGGACTAGATGACCCTTGAAGATCCCTTCCAACTCACAGTATTCTATGATTCTAATCTCTGCTGCATTTGGCTATCATTTCACTTATCCCCTGTCAGCTCTGGAAAGCTTTCTTTGCAACAGTCTGTCTTTAAAATATTTAGCATCTAAATTTACATTAACAGCTCCTAGGCAACTAACTTACCTTTGCTTTGCCCCGGTATTATTTATTTTGCATTAGCAGCAAAAGCAAATTCAAGAAATAGTTGTTCCTGAAGTATGCATAGTAAACTCATGTTCAATGAATGCAGGATCTGAGTGCTTATTTTCTGATAACCTGGAGATGAAAGAGAAGTACCTAGAAAGGCAGTTGAGTTGTGGACATGACCACTGGACATGTGCAATTGCATAGTGCTAAAAGTTTGGAAATGATTTGCTAGAAACATTCCATGCCTAATGTCACAAGAATACATGTTAGTGATTCAGAAAAAAACAGCCACCAAACAACACTCCCCCCCAAAAAACCCCCAAACAAACCAACAAACCAACCAACTAACCAGATCAGAATGTAAATGTCTAAATAGTACCTAAATAGCACTTACAATACATGACTGTTTTCTTTGAGATTGTTCAAGAAGCAGATTGTCTCTCCTAAGTCCTGTTTACTTTTTTTCCAATCCAGAACTGTTGCTTTGTTTCAGGTTGGTAGAATTCATCTATCAGCAGTCCTGGTTAACTGGAAAACTTCCAGCAGACTGGAAGTTAGCAAATGTAACGTCCATCTACAAGAAGGGTTGGAAAGACTATCCAGGGAACTACAGGCCTGTCAGCCTGACCTCGGTTCCAGGCAAGGTTATGCAACAGATCATCCTGAGTGCCACTACACAGGACACGCAGGAAAATCAGGGGATCAGGGCCAGCCAACGTGGATTTATGAAAGGAAGATCATGCTTGACCAATCTGGTTTCCTTTTATGACAAGGTGACCCGCTTGGTAGATGAGGGAAAGGCTGTGGATGTTGTCTACCTGGACTTTAGTAAGGCCTTCGACACTGTCTCCTACAGCATTCTCCTAAATAAATTGCCTGCTCGTGGCTTACATAGGTGGACTCTTTGATGGGTAAAAAAACTGACTGGATGGCCAGGCCCAAAGAGTTGTGGTCAATGGAGCTAAATCCAGTTGGCGGCCCGTCACTAGCGGTGTTCCCCAGGGCTCAGTTTTGGGGCCGGTGTTGTTCAGCATCTTCATAGGTGATCTGGACATGGGAATCGAGGGCACCCTCAGTAAATTTGCAGATGACACCAAGTTAGGTGGGAGTGTCGATCTGCTGGAAGATAGGAAGACTTTGCAGAGGGACCTGGACA
>NW_009626381.1:0-213 GCF_000690535.1 Cariama cristata
TCGGCTGGAGGGCTGGCTTATTATTCTAGAACGCGGCAAAATAATTAAAGCCTCCTCCATTTCCCCTTGCTCATTTGTGCTCCTTCAGCCTGGATTAATGGGTCTCCTCTCCCAGCACAGACTCATTCCTTATTCCTAATGGCCCATAAATCCCAGCCCCAAAATAACCCCAGCTTTTGCCTGGACCTGCTGAAATATTTATCCTCTCTCCCC
>NW_009626381.1:334-626 GCF_000690535.1 Cariama cristata
CCGGGCAGGCATCACGGCCTTCCCCGGCTCCCACGCAGCTGCCGCGGCCTGGCTGTGGTCCCACGGTGGGATGCTGTCGTGCCACCGGCATCCTCCCATGCTGGTACCCTGCTCCAGGGCGAGGACATCCCCAGTGCTGGTACCCTGCTCCAGAGCATCCCCAGTGCTGGTACCCTGCTCCAGGGCATCCCCAGTGCTGGTACCCTGCTCCAGGGCATCCCCAGTGCTGGTACCCTGCTCCAGAGCACCCCCAGTGCTGGTACCTTGCTCCAGGGCATCCTCAGTGTTGGTA
>NW_009626381.1:681-1183 GCF_000690535.1 Cariama cristata
TGGGCATGGGGTGTCCCAGGTGAATCCCTGTAGATCCCAGCACATCCCAAGCTGGCTGTGGTAGAAAAGGCTGGAAGACAAGGGAGGGGGCTGCGGTCTCTCCTGGCTGGAAACCCTTTCCTTGCCAGGTTGCAGGTGGTGGAAGGGAGAAGCCCAGGGAGAGCAGGACCTGCTCTTCCCAACCCAGAGCGAAGAGGGGCAGGGTGTGGGGTAACACCAAAAACCAGTCTGGCTTTGCCAGCTTGAGGCACAGTCCCCAAGGAAAATGGGGAAAACCCAGCCACACTTTCTCATCATCCTCCCCATGACACCCCAAGAGGCAGCAGCCTCCAGAGCAGCTCCTGGCCCCCGCCCCCCCCCGCCCCCCCTTCCATAGCATCCTCTGACCCATCCCCAGCTGGTGTGGGCTGCAAGGGGGGGGCCTGGGGGCTGCCAGGGACAGCTCTGTCTCCCTCCTGCTCCCAGCAGGACCCAGGCATCGCCCAGCTGTCCTGGAGGCAGG
>NW_009626381.1:1266-1675 GCF_000690535.1 Cariama cristata
AGGTGAGGTTTTATTGACACATCACCCCGCTGCCCTCTCCCAGGGTCCCAGCAAACCCTCGTCCAACTGCACCACCACGGCCTGCCTGGAAGATGTTTCCTTGCCTCAGTTTCCCCACTGGTGGAAATCTGGAGTGGGAGCAAAGTGCTGGGAAAGCCGTGCCCACGGCAAGCGGTGGAGAAGCAGCCAACCTCAGCCTGATGCCGGGTGATGGAGCAGGGGCCCGAGGCCACTCGAGGGGACCTGCACCAGCCTGGGCACTGCTCAGGGACACGTCCCCGATGTCCACAGAGATCCAGCGACTGGGACCTGTCATCTCACAGCACGCCGCTGCCCAGGCCATTGCCACCGGCGATCGGGGTGCGGAAAAGCCTCACCAAATTGGGGAGCTCCCCCCTCCTGGTCCGCA
>NW_009626381.1:1706-3656 GCF_000690535.1 Cariama cristata
CCAGCCTCTCCCTGCAGGCAGCAGCAGGCAGCAGCGGGGGCTGCAGCTCCCCGGACAGTTTCTCTTCCCATCTGCTCCTCCGTTGTTAGCGAGCAGCACCGAATTTACTGCCGTCAGCACTGCAGAGCCCGTACCGCCGCACAACGGCAACACGTCCGCTTCGGCACTGACCCTGCAGCCCACGGGGTTGCCAAATCCCACCGGGAATGAACCCGGAGATGGACTCAACCTTGCCCCCCCTGAGCCTGGTGGGAGTCAGGGCTGTACCCCCGGAGCTGGGGTGGGGAAAGGTCCAGGCTGAGCTCCCAGTTGGGTGGGAATCCAGGGCTGCTCGGGGGCCAGCAAGGGATTTTGCACCAATTTTTGGCAGCAAGAGCTGAGCCCTCACCTCTGGGCTTGGGGCATCGCCTGCTCCCCAGCCCTTTGCTCCTGCCCGGGTTTTGAGGGGGTGGCAGGGAAGCAAGTCAGGTGTCAGCACACTTTCCAAGGGCTTTTCTTTATTCACAAACCAAACCCAAACACATATAAGAAAAAATGGGGAAAAAAAAAAAAACCCAAACCAACCCAACCCAGGAATATGCACAATCTATTATTAACAAAAGGATCGCACAAGTAGAGGAGCGAGCGCGGCGGAGGGGGCAGCTGGGACCTGCTCTGCGCCGCTGCACCAGCCCTTCCCCACCCTCGCACCCCATCCACGAAAACACGAAGGTCATTTCGCTGGTGTCCCGTTAGAAATCAGAAAGAGTTGATGGCAAAGGCAACCGGTGCTGCAGGTTGGGTCCTTCCACCTGAGCTGGGAGGGAAACAACCCTTTACCCCCAAAGGCACGGCACTGGGGAGCGCCTGGGCTCCCGGATTCAGCACCACTGCCCTCCCCTCACTCTGGGCAGGGATTTGGGGTCTTTCCTATGGTTTTCCATCTGCTCCTGCTCTGCCTGCCAGCTCCCCACCTGCCCTGGACACCTCGGAGCACAGAGCATCACGGTGCTGCTGGGAAAGAGCTGGCAGGGAGCTGCTCTGGACCACGCAGGATGGAGAAGGATGGGGAGGCTGCGGGGAGCCTGGTCCTTCCCTGCTCCCCAGGGGCTTCTTTTGGGGACTGGCTGTGTCAAAGCCCCCCAGGGAAGGGAAATCTTGGCTGAGCCCTCTGCAAACCCAGGGGCGTTTGTAGGAGTTGAAATGGGCACGAGGAAGAAATACCGGGCAACCGCAAAGCGGGACGGGGTTGCAGGCTGTGTGAGATCCAATGCCTGCATTTCTGCTGCGTGGAAATTGGTGAGGACTTGGTATTTCTTCTGCCAAAATGGGAAGAAAAACCCGGTATTTGGATTGCTGGGGCGTTTGCAAAGCAAATTGCAGAACAGCAGCACCTCACTGCAGAGCCACTGGAATACCCTGGTTTGATTCCAGCCTCCTTTTTACATTTTCCGAGTATAATCTAACATCATTTTCGCAGCACAAAATCCATTTTTCTGTCCTCATCTCTTAAATGCAATGGCAGAAACCAACCACATTTCAAACCAAAAATGGTTTTGTTTTTCCAAGGGGCAGTTTGGGAGGGGAAAGCTTCAGTCAGTGTTTTCGGAGCTGAGGAAAGCCCAGTCTTCACCCAGCTTTTCCCATCCTCAGAGCCCAAACACCCACGAGGGGCCCAGCCAGTGCCCCTGTGGGGTGAGTGGGGAAACTGAGGCAGAGAGCGAGTGTCCCCAACCAGCAGCCAGGGTTCAGCCCCTCTCCGTGGGCATCGCCACCAGCTCCCTCCACCGTCCCTGTCCCCCCGTACCTGCGTGAGGGTCCCGGCGGGGGGGCGGAAAAAAAAACAGACAGCACCGGCATCCTCGGAGTGGTCGCAGTTGTGGACATCCCAGCGGATGTGGGAGCAGCGCAGCAGCGAGGGCTCGTGGCCCTTGCACTTGAGGTTGTCAAGGAAGATGTAGCCGGTACCCT
>NW_009626381.1:3685-3924 GCF_000690535.1 Cariama cristata
GTGCCCGCAGCCCAGGTGCCTGCACACCACCTTGGCATCCCGCAGGTCCCAGGCATCGTCACACACCGTCCCCCACTGGGACAGGTAAAACATCTCCACGCGACCCTCGCACCGGTGGCTGCCGTTCACCAGGCGCAGGGTCCCTGCGGAGCAAATGGATGGGGTCAGGCAGCCTCGGGAGCAGCCCCTGCCCGTGCCCACCCCAGCGCTGTGTCCCCCTCTCCCTGACTGCCACCACC
>NW_009626381.1:4043-4463 GCF_000690535.1 Cariama cristata
CACAGTTCCCCGCCTGCCTCTGCACATGCGGGAGCATGAGGGGGTGACCACTTGCCGGTATCAGAGCTGGGTCTGCCCCTCAAAGCATCCCGGTGGATGTTCAGGTTGAAGGAACAGACAATAATCTCTGTTCTGGGCTCAGTCCCGTTGGTCCATCACCTCATCTCCCCACCCAGGTCCATCACCTCTGCTCCCCACCAAGGTCCAAGCCCTCCTCACCAAGGTCCATCACCTGAGGTCAATCACCTTCTCTGCCTGGACCAGCCTTGGGGGCTCCAGGAGAGGCCACGGCTTAACAGTGCCACCAGCACGGCTTCTCCCACTCCTGTGGGCTGCTCCAGGTCGGTGCTTCAGGTACTGCCAAAGCCACCGACCCCCGCCTGAGCCACCTCCATTTCCCACCTGTGCCGGTGACGAGCA
>NW_009626381.1:4509-4843 GCF_000690535.1 Cariama cristata
TTGACATGAGTCGGGGCCGACATGGTGGTTGTAGCGGTGGCTTCTTGGAAATGGTCTCCAGTGTCGTCAGCGCCTGGTGCAGTGAGGAAAAGGTGGGAAAAGGAACTTGGGGGATGCTTGTGCCCCCCAGGGCCGTGTCAGAGCCCCCCCGCAGCAGCATGGGGTGGCCAGGGACGGATGCAGGGATGTGTGGGGTGGGATGTGCAGCCATTGTGCTTCCAGGAAAGTGCACAAACGGAGACCAGAGGTGGTACCCACGCTCCGGCCATCACCGGACACCACGGCACCCGACCGCCGCTGCCGTCCCCTCATGCGCAGGAGGAACCCCAGGGGC
>NW_009626382.1:0-840 GCF_000690535.1 Cariama cristata
CCTTCGGAGGCTCTGGCTGGCCGAGCACATTAGATTCCCCTTGGGGAGGCACAGCAGCTCGTGTAAGAAAGACATTGTTGTCTTTGGAGAGCCCTGTGCGCACTTTCAAAAGCTGATCCTTGAGTTCCCAGCCCCCGCAATCCAGTTGATGAGGAAACGCGCTGCGGTCTTGGTGGCACCGTTTCCATTGGGATTGGCACCATTTGATTGACAAAGTCTCCCATTCTT
This sequence comes from Cariama cristata, assembly GCF_000690535.1. Classification (NCBI taxonomy): domain Eukaryota; kingdom Metazoa; phylum Chordata; class Aves; order Cariamiformes; family Cariamidae; genus Cariama; species Cariama cristata. The sequence goes on from NW_009626382.1 coordinate 229, forward strand.
CCATCTCTCGAGTGTTATCAAACGGATTGTGTGGGGTCAGAAGCCATTGAAGGGACGTCCGTGTAGCCGCATTCTGCAAACACGGGGTGAAGACCGTGCCTTTCTCATGAAAATGCTTCCACCAGGCAAAACGCATCTCATCTTCCTTGCTCTCCTCCTTAGCATTTCTTTTTAACTCGAGCATTTTACTAAGCAGCATCACCAGGTAAACGAACACATCACTAGAGGCAGCCTAGGCAGGCCCCGGTCGGGGTGCCCCCCCCCCCCGGGGGCTGCGGGGAGCCGGCTTTGGCAGCCGAAACTTGGGTGGAGGGTTTGAAAGAGATGGGTGAGCGGACGGGACAGGGCAGCAGCGAAGAAGCTTTCTCGCCACTCGGTCCGCGGTTTGACTCGCCCCGTTAGAGCTCATTTGGGACGGGAAAGGAGGAGTAGAGGCTGACCGGCTTCCTTTTCACTAGGTCGATCTATCGGGGCTAAAAAGCTCCGTCGGGACCTCGCGGGGCGCGGCTCTCGCATTAATTTCCCTTTACAAGACCCCGCGCAGAGCCGAGGCTGGACCCCCTCGGGTTAATCTAATCGAGCGATGTTTCGGAGGCGATTTAACCTGCGCTC
>NW_009626383.1:0-1980 GCF_000690535.1 Cariama cristata
GCCCGTAAAAGAGAGCATAAATGGAAAAATATGACAGTTATCAATCAAGACAAGAGCATTTTCACTTTTCAACTCCAAGGACTTTCCTGGTATTAATGCTCTAACATATTTTGTCTCTGGAGCATGAAACGCAGCATACATCCATATGGGTATACAATCCAGGGTAGCTGCATAGTAAAGATAATTTATATATCCACTGGGAAGTAGACATTAGCCAAAACACTGAAAGTTTAATTGATTACTGCTGAATTTGAGTTATTGCCTATAGTCGCTTGTATGTGACATATACATTGAGATTTGGCTTGAGTCAATATGCCACAGATGGCTCTTTGTTACAGGATTTTATGTATCTCAAAAATACATTAAATTATTATTTTAATTGATTTCTGTTATTTTAATTAATTTCTAATAAAATCTTAATTAATGATATCCTAGATGCTTAACTTGAGTTGACTTAACTTGTAGATTTTGTTTACTGAAATGTTGAAAAATAATATGCTGAGAAATATTCCGACAAGTACTAGCGTCAATGCACACAAGGATCTTTAATTTTTTAAATATATATAACTATTTTGAGCATTCATTTACCACGTAGATTGATCTGAAGCCCATTGTAACATAAGATCCTTTGGAATTTTAGCAAAAATACTATAAATAAAACTAAAGGCTCTAGATACTCTCTGATTACCTATCGCTCAGTTCAATTTTCACTGTTCACTGAAAGTCACCTTATATTATTATTATATCACCAATTAATATTACGCTACCATACAGAAGATATTGAATTAAAATGTCACTTCTTCGAAAAATAGAATGTATTAAACATCAATATGAAATGAGAATGTTTTCCAGAAAGGCACATGTGAGCTTTTCCATTACTTTACTTGCACGTCAAGTGTTATTTTTGACATTCCTTATCTTTCTGTCTAGCACATTCTGTTGAGACACAGAACTACAATCCCATCTGACGTTTGCAACATTAAGGTCACTAAATTTTGAGGACTCAGGTTGGTTCTAGAATATAGATTAGCCTAGATTACAGATAAATCTAGATTATATGAGAAAGATCTTCATTCAACTGAATTTTTTTTTATTGTCAAATACTATAATGATAGAAAGCAAAAGAAAAAAGGCTGAAATCTGAACAGGAACCTTCTTGTCCTGCATAAATAAAATTATTGTTTTGCTTGACTTGGTGGCAAAATCCGAACAATTTTTCTGAGGTTTTAAGTATATACAGCAAAATGAGAATGTACTCCTATCTGAGCTCCTAGTGAGTTAGCTTGTGTTCTGGAAGAGCTATAAAAATGACACTGAGGGCTTCTAGATCTACACTTGCATTCATTTTAACTTCCACAGCAAATAAGTGATATTACAAGTGAACAAATATTTTTCTTCCTCATAGCTCTATAAACTCAACCTGCTAAAGAGACTCCTTTCTAGTATGGGCAGCATGGTCCTACAGGCTGCCTCCTCTCATGACCTAAAGGGTTGCCCAACCTGCAGGCGTATAGAGATTGTGACCACGGGTTCGTAGGATTCCGTAATACACAAGGAGACTTAGGTTTTACCCCCTAACTTTCTCCACTTCATTACGGATTACCACAAATACAACAAAAATCACCACTAGCCAGTATACCTATAAATAAGTGAATCTCTCTCTCTCTCTCAAGCTATTAAAACTTATTATCGGCAATCGATAATACAGCAACAATGAATAATGTAGCAGCAATCAGTAATAGCAGCAACAAGTGTACATATAACAGCACAGGTTACTGCAAACTTACCACCAGTAAAGTAAAGTTATCAATATAACAGACAGAATCATGACAAAATTACTTATATGTATATATGTGGTACCAAGTACAATAAACAGATTCCAGAAGGGGGCCAAGGCATCCCAGAGAGGAGGACGAACCAAACCAACTCCAGAAGTGGGCTTAGTGGGCTGCAAGCAAATAAAAGTCTCACTTCCAGGTG
>NW_009626384.1:0-1438 GCF_000690535.1 Cariama cristata
TGTCTACGAGATAAATTTGTGCTGAACCCTAGGGACTCCGCAGGGGAAGCCTTGGCTGTTAGATCTTTTCAGGTGTTCCCTGTCGGCGCATTAACCCAAAGACCTGGTGTTTCTTAACAGCTGCGCTCGTATCTGTTTAATAGCAGTAATGATATTAAGTCTTTGCTCTGGTGTTTAAAAAAAAAAAAAAATACACCCATCTGCCTAGGAATGTTGTAAGCCCAAAGTAATTTCTTAAAGATGTGTATACAGTCTCTGAAGTTGTGCTAGAAGAAATCCTCTAAGGTGAAGTAGGAGCCGGGGGGTGGGGTGGGGTGGGCGGAAAAATCCCTTTTCCTCGGATACAAGAGTTTAAATGCAACAAAATGAACGAAGTCAGCGTAGAAGTTCTTAAAGTCCGAGAAATGCAATGTGAGATGTGGAGCAGAGCAGGGGCTCATATTTGGTTTTGCCCTTTCATTTGACTCATTGGCATTCACGCCTGACTCCCAGGCATCCTCTGGTTGCTGTGAAATGTCCCCCTTGGCTCAATGCAGTTTGAATTTTTGACGGCATTACAAAGAGTCCAGCTGTCACTTTTGCTGATCTTGATGGGAGATGGGTGCCCGTTTAATGGGTCAAAAGTATGAACCAAAGCATCAAAAAAAAACCCAAACCCCAACATAAAACCAGGTCCTATTCTTTTTGTGCCTGACTCAATCTGTGTCTGATCTGGGCAACGCTCTCGAACCCCCTAAGCTAATTCACGTAAATCATAGCTAGATCTGAACCGGCTCAGCGGTTAAAATAAACGAATGGACAAGAAAGAAGGAAACAGATTACAGCAACCGTGCGTTTCTCCAGAAAATACAACTCTCTCCATTCTGTTCCCCTCTTTCTTTAAAGAAATACCACCACCACCGCGGAGTGCAGGCAATTCTCTTGGACGTCAGGGCAGCCTGCGGTGCCCCGCGGGGCCGTCCTGCTCTGCACCCCCGAGAGCAGCTCTCCGCGGTGAGCCAAGGCACACCGCCTGGCCGTTCTCCCCTCTCTAACAGCCCCCTCCTGTCCCCGGTGACTTTGAAGGATCCCTGTGTTATCACTGGAGATGGCTGAGTGAGCACTTCTGAAACAATTAGCGTTAGGATTTCAAGTTAACAATAAAACTGCTTTCACTTTAGTGCACCTTTTTTGAGGATCCGTTAATCTAATTGGTATGAAACCAACCGCACATGTCTCTCGCTGGATGCCCCCCTCCCTCCCGCCGCAGCACCCCTCTCTCCTCGATACTTCCTAAAAATAAAGGGGAGGGGGCTGTGCTCTCGGCAGCTCTGGGAGCTGTGACCCGGCTGCTAACCCGGCGCTCCCCTGCCCGCCTGCCTTTCTCCTCCCGGGAGCCCCAGATGTGGCTCTGGCATGAAATGGTGAGGAAATCCGTGCGAGGTGCGGTATTGACACG
>NW_009626385.1:0-499 GCF_000690535.1 Cariama cristata
CGCTCTTTAACCTCGGGTTCTGGAAACATCCAAAAGAAGGAGAGGGGCACCGATCGCAGTTTCCCCCAAGTCGCCTGACGAGGTTTGCTTGGTGGGGACCAGGAGCAGAGTCTCCAGTAAGACCATCCACTGTAAACACCCCGCTGCCTGTAAAGGACTGCTTTCCCCTCCGGTGCCTCGCTCGCACCACGCCGGTGCGTTGTTCCCTTCAGCATCGCCTTCGCTAGGGACACCGCCAGCTGCAAGAGGCAGCAAGTCTCAAACCTCAAAGTCAGGCTGAGACGAGGAAAACACTGTGGGTAAACACCTGAGCACACCATGCAAAACTTTGGCTGTTCCTCTGATTTAAGAGACTTCACGTCTTAATCATCTGTCAACACCGCATGTAACCAAGCATGGTACAGAGGAAAGGGCTCCCAGAAGGGATACAAACATCGCACATGAAAGGAAAAGTCTTACTTAGCCTAGAGGGAATTTCAAATTAGGTACAACATTACTT
>NW_009626385.1:532-798 GCF_000690535.1 Cariama cristata
CTTTTGTATCAGCAAGGCTCGCCTTTGAAGAATCCACAAACATCTTCACCTTCAACTCACATTTGCTAGCTCCCGCTCATTTTTCGCACGGCGATAGCACTTGACAGCCGCAGCAGACGCTGTGCAACAAGCAGGAGTTTACCGCTCGCTGGCCCCCAAAAGAGCTTCCCGTCACTACACAAAACAGGAGGAGACAGGTGCCTGCAGATAAGATGCCGAGACAAACGGCGTCGGGCGGAGGGAGACGCGGCTGGGCCCCGGCTGTC
>NW_009626386.1:0-5066 GCF_000690535.1 Cariama cristata
CTACCACACATTCTCACTCCTCTCTCTGGTTGCAGGTTGTTGCTTAGTTTTTTCTCCCCTTCTTAGATCTGTTATCTCAGAGGCGCTACCCCACTGATGATGGGCTCGGCCTTGGCCGGCGGTGGGTCTGTCTTGGGGGCGCCTTGGCTGGCCAGTGGCAGGTCCGTCTTGGAGCCGGCTGGCATTGGCTCTGTTGGACACAGGGCAAGCTTCCAGCAGCTTCTCACAGGAGCCACCTGTGTAGCCCCCAGGCTACCAAAACTTTGCCATGTAAACCCAGTACACCATCTTAGGATCACGGGCTTTAGGCTGCAACAGGTCTGCTAAGAACTGACTGATCATATTGTGCGAATTCCTTTTATGGCTTGTTACATTATATTCATTTCAAGTACCTGTATACACACACACACACACACACACACACACACACACACACACACTTGTATATTTTATTGTACAATGTTTGGGTTTTGGTAGTTCCTCGCAGACTGTAGGAAAAAGCAGGAAGTATACTCACTACTGTGGCCTATATAAGGGGAAATGAGGGAGCTGCCGAATTCTTGGCAGCTTGGGGTGTGTGAGGGGGTGTTGCACATGCGGATCATTTGACTCCCACCCTCGTGGGTGGGAGTCAAATTAGGAGGTTTCAGTTCATTGTGAGATGTAACTCTTTTGGGCTTGTTCATTAAATTTCAACTAAATTAATCTCTGCGTATTGTTATGATACCCAAATAGCCTGAGTGCAATGAAATCCTAAAATCATGAGTATCAGCCACATTCTATTGAGATCTGGTTTTGTGAACTTAGTATTCTAACTTTAAAGCCTACAGCATATTAGTTTGTGGCATTTCCGAAAGTGACACATAACCTTTGGGCTTTAAACAGCTATTGGTTTAAGTCTCTGGGAAAAGCAACAGTCTGAAGTTTTTATGGAGAAGAGAATCTTGGGTTCCATCTCTTGGGAATGTCTCTTAGAATCCCAGAGATGGGCAGAGAAGCTCTTTCTATACCCAGTCAGCTGACATGGAGATAACCAGGTACTTGTCATTTCTCATGTTTCAAAGGTGGCAAATCTCAGAATTTGTTTTTTCCTTCTTCCTACTTAATGTTCAATGCTTTCATCCAGAAGACCTTGAACTCCTTAGACATGTAGTTGGCTTTGTGAACTGCACAGACAAGCTATCTAGATCCAGCATGAAAATACTGGGTCTACAGTGTGCAATGGTAAACAGTAAGGTGAATTAATGACTTGCTAGCAGATGCAGGGGTTTAAAATATTTGTGTCAAGATAAAATAGCCTTTTGGAAAATGGTCTTCAAGTTTGTTATAACTTAAGGCAAAATGAGGGACTGCTGTGTCCTTGTTACACAGTAGGGGAGATCTTGAAATGCTAAGGCTGCTTGGAACACAAGATTTTGTATCATTGCATGGTTTTCATCTGCCTCTTGCCACCATTTTGTAAACCTACCAGAAGTCATTGTGTTTCTTGCAGGATAACTGAGGAAAATGCAACCTATGTTTTAGAGGCTGTCAAGCTAGATAATTGCCCATGACAGTCTTGTCCTGCTTTGAATCCAGAAAAATATAAAAAAAAATTGGGAAAGGACACTGGCACCATTTAAGGCTAGCCTGGCACTTAAAGCGGATGGCAGATGCTCTCTATTAACCCCTTCTTTCCCCAGAAGGGGAAAGAGAGGAGAAAAGGGAGAGAGGCTTATGGGGTGGAAAATTAAAACTACTTTAATAAAACAGTAACAATGAAAAAAAGCATAATAATAGTAATACTAATACTACTAATAATGGGAGTTAAAAAAATACACAAAATCAATATTGAACTTCCCAATGATGATCACAGGATTGCGTGCCGTGGCAGCGTGAGCAGCTGAGAGGACTCTGGCAGGACTCTGTAGCTGACAACAACCTGATTCAGGGATACATGGATTGGGATCGGAGACAGGAGAATGAGCAGGGTCCCACAGGGATGCCGGCCATGAGTGAAGAAGGGCTGACTCCCTTGATCCCTTAACTTTATACTGAGTGTGATGTGTATGGGATGGAATACCTCGTTGGTCAGTTTTTGTTCATTTGTCCCATTTGCACTTTCCCACAGTGCGACCCTTTTATGTATTTTCACTTGTGCAACATAAGAGAGCCAACAGTGACTTTGGTTCTGCAGGGATAAGTATAAACATGGACCTTTCTGCATACCAATCCTACCATTACTTTAGTAACAGCTATGAACATCAAGCGTTATCAATTCTGAAAGCAGGCACTGTCTGAAAAATGTGTAGCCAGCTTCAGAAAGTGCAGTTACTTGGAAGAAACTTCACTGAAGGAAAAAAATCTGCTGAAAGGAGAAATAATCCTGTTTTAGCCAAACCAGGGTAGATGCTAATGAAAAGCAGGCAGACATATCCTTGCCCGTAAGTCCATAATTAAGGCTGATGAGGAATTTGGGATGTTAATATTCGTGGTACAGCTGGACATAGAGCAGAGTGCAGATGTGGTGGTCAGATAGAGTCGAAATGCTGTTCTGTCAGCTTCTTGGTGTTAGCACAGGCTACCCAGATCACTGGACTCCCTCTTCCTTTCTCGACCTGATACATGTGGCTGTTTCAACTTGGAGTGAGGTACAGAGTTTTTCTTAAGATGTTGCAGAGTGAAACATAAATATGTAGGACTGTTATGACAGAAAAACCTTATAGCATATATAGCATATCCAGTAGCAATCTGACAAAGGAGAGCTAAAAACGGGAGAAGAAATAGATGCGATGTTCTGCCGAGTGAGTTCAGAAGGAAAAGCTCCAAATGGCATTAAAAATAAGTTAATGCAAGACATTCATCAAAGTTTGGTTTGTTGTTCCTACATGACTAGTTCTTAAATATGTTTTCCCATAGGGTACCCTCGCTGAACGTATTAGAGCAGGAGGAGCAGGAATCCCGGCATTTTATACCAGTACTGGCTATGGGACGCTGGTGCAGGAAGGGGGTGCACCTATCAAATACAACACAGATGGCACCATTGCCATTGCCAGCCAGCCAAGAGAGGTAAGATGTCAGTTTGTTATTAGGAAGCCTTCTGCTTTGAAAACTGAATTTCTTACATATGTCCAAGATAAACAGTAGTTTAAGCACCTTCTGGCCAAGTTTAACCTTGATATATCAGATTAACAGGATGTCTGTGGTACTAGACACATTAGTTTTGCTCCCACTTCATACTTCTGTCCCGTGTGATGTGTTTGTTATAAAAGTTTTTACAGCTTTAGGGTTACTTAGCATCAAGAACTGGTACAAGTGAAAACCTAACATGCTGAGTGACTCTTCACTTGACAGTTCTCTGACCAGGTTCACTGTGTATTCAAACAAAATCTTGTACCAGGCCACTGCAGTGCACAGTACAGATTGAAAACAACTTCCTATTGTGGGGCAGATGCTCCCTAAATACTGTGATATGGAGTAAGTAGCCTTGCAGCTGTACATGAAGCTTTGGCATTAGAAGAGATGGGATGTTTTCCTGTTAAACAGGGAAGAGCTCAGTTGACACAAACTTTCAGGAAATGCATTTGCCATCAGTTGAATGCAATCTAATCCAAGTATTTGAAACTGCAAAAAGATAAAAAGAGTGCGGCTTCCAATTGAGAAACAAAGGCTTCATGTTGAAATTGGATGTAGAGTTTGGAGAAGGGAAGAGATTTTTCAGTGCGAGAACTGTACTTGAAGAAATAGATGGGGTTAATGCTATATGTTCCAACTAAGCTGCAAATGGCATTAAATTCTGCCTCAAGAACTTCTCTGGGGTAAAGGTAATTTTCCCCTGCTATGTTTTTTGTGTATTTTATACATGGCTATTTTCAGTATCTAATCATTAACTTATTTTTTTTTTCTTTAATTTCCTTACTGAATATGTTGGTTTGATGTTTTACCATTTGAAGGAATGTCTTGTTTATTAAATAGCTTATAATTTTGAAAACATTTTTCTTCTACTTTTAACATTTGTGGAAAAGTCTGTCTTACTCTCCTCAGTCTTTTGGAGGGCTAAAATAACATGATTATTATGATTTGATCGAATTCATTCTCCAAATCCATTTCAAATGCAACTGTCATTTTATAAAAGTTCAGATCTCCTTTTCCAGCACTGGTAAACTGACTTCTAATACACTTTTGTCATACTTCCTCCCCCTCTCAGAAATTTTGAATAGCTCTCAAGTAGTATTTGTGCATACTCTAACCTTCTAAATTGTTAAAAGAAATGCTGTTTCATATTTCTATATAGGATTAAAATACTAACTATTTGTCAGTTACGTATTTTGGCTTCAGGAACAATATCATTACAAATATTGATCATAAATGCAGAGAAAACCAAATGAAATTCAGCCTGCGGTACAAGTCTCAAATCCACTTCCTTTAGATTTGGGGTTTCTGGTGGTAGGCATTGATTATGAACTTTTTCAACAGTTCTCCTTTAGCACGTCAGTTTTTGGTTAGCTGGTAGATGTGCAGGAAGAAGCATGTCTAATTCCAGTAGATGGAGCAGCAGGAACATGGATCTGATTCTCGTTCTGTTTCACTAAACAGAGACACTATGATAAAACTAGGGTTTACAGCCTTTCCATGGTTCTCTGTTATTATAAAGTTGAGCTACAGTTTTTTAGATAAAACTTTAAGTAGTACAAAAAGAAATCTAAATATAATAGTCTGTACAATTAACTCTGTAAAATAAATGCTACATGAGATACTAACTCCGTAAAATAAATACTACAAGACATATCTGTTTGAACAAATCTACATCTCAATAGTGCACTTTTCTCTGTAGGTGCGAGAATTTGATGGCCGTCACTTTATTCTGGAGAAGTCAATTACAGGAGATTTTGCTCTTGTGAAGGCATGGAAGGCTGATCGTGCAGGAAACATCATTTTCAGGTATGACTTGTTTACCAGTGGGAAAAGGTTCTTTAATCATTTAGGTAATGAAAGAGAAGAAGAATCCTGTCTCCTGTGTGATGGCAAAATAATGTTTTACAAATTTCATTTTCTTTCATATTGCCTTTCCCTCATGTCAGCTTCTA
>NW_009626386.1:5097-5811 GCF_000690535.1 Cariama cristata
TATAAAAAAACAAAATAGAATTGCTTTTTCTAATGACTTTTGAGAATTCAAACATAGCTGTGAAATAAAACATTGGTAGTTAAAAATGAGACATAGCAGACCAAAGTCATTACGATGACTGTGGAGAAATGTAGCAACATTCTGTTAATTTCAATTTTCATGTTAGTTTGGGTCCTTTTGCTTGTGCAGTTGAAGGCTGACCCAAGAAATGCAGGTTCACATATGCCAGAAGAGAAGTGAGCTGAGTCAGTCTCCTGGCCAGTCAGTGATGGGAAAACTTGATTCTGTTCCCAGAAAAGTGTGTTTAAAGTCGATTTGATCTCAGTGGCATAGGGAGAGGTATCACATGAATTTAAACATCTTTTGCAGTGAAAAGTTTGGACGTTGCACTAGTGCTAACATAATTTATGTGAGTTGCTATATTTGTGGTCTAGTTTGTCCTGAACTGAAGGAGGAGAGGTTTGCTTATGTTTAATGTCTGGTTTTTATTTGTTTGTTTTATGGCTATCAGATGAAAATGTTATGTTATGGTAATCAGTTGCAGTTTACTACAGAAGATTCTTCGTATATCTTGAAACAAACAAGGAGTTGAAAAAGTAACTGAAAAATATGCAGATAAAATAATACCAATAAAGTAATGCTTTTTTGTGTATATATGTAGATATATGCATGTATTCACATAAATTTTTATCTATATATATTATAGATATAATA
>NW_009626387.1:0-804 GCF_000690535.1 Cariama cristata
TTTTTTTTTTTTTATGTAACTGAAAAATAAATCGGTGTCGGGGGGGATGGAGACGCCCCAACAGCCGAGCCCGGCTCTGGCCGATCCCAGGGTAACCCCGGGGGTTTCACCTCCCCGAGCCCTCGCACACCACCCACCTCAGCTCCCTGCTACTCGTTATTCCTTAGAGCCCCTACAAACCACTTATGCTACTTCTGTGCAAAAAAAAAAAAAAATATATAAGTGATGGATGCACTGGTGAGAGCTCTGCATTGGGGGAGCTGGGGGGGAAAGGGGAGGAGGATGGAGAGAGCTTAAAAATTACAGTGGGAATTAGCAGGAGCCGAAGCTGTTGTTTGCGCTGCCCATTAGCATCTGCCTATTTATCTGTCACCAGATCCTCGTGGCATCTATCCATCCATCTGGATCCTTGTCAGTCTGTCTGCCTATCTAATTATCCATTAGCATGGCAAAGCCCCCCTGACAGCAGTCCCGGCAAGGCAGACGTGAGACCACCTCAGCTGCCCTTCACCGTCGCACCGATGCTTTTACGAGCGTTACCGACGTGCGAGCGAAACCCCGCTCCTCGGTTTCACAAAACAAGATGGGACCGCGCTGCAAGGCTGCGGGATGCGGGTGCATCCGACGGCAATGCGGGAAAGCCGGGTTGGAGCAGGCAAACGCCGGGGGGGCTGCATGGCAAGGGTCGTCCATAGGGTGTTGGTTGCGTAGGGGTGTGCGTGTGCGTGCCACGGTGTACGTGCACGCCATGGTATACGCGCATGTCATGGTCTATATGCGTGCCACACGCTTTCGCTGCTCAGG
>NW_009626388.1:0-24093 GCF_000690535.1 Cariama cristata
TCGGCGCCCACAGACTCAGCGCTCCTCCCTATAGGTGGCGGGGAGGAGTGTACTTAAACAATATTTAAAATATTGCTTTTTGTTTGGTTGGGTTTTGGGGTTTTGTTGTTGTGGTAGTGTTTTGGTTTTTTTTTACTTTTACTGTGCGTTGCTTTCTGTTTATGTTCCTTTGAGCGAGTGAGCGCGTTTAAATGCATGAAGTGCAAAAGGTTTTGAGGAAAAACCCGAAAGGCTACTTAAAGATCATACAGTGCGTGGAGAACTGTGTGCTGCCTTACACCAGAGCGGAAGGTGTGTTTTAGTAGCGCTCCTGGAATGTGTTGGTGAACGTAAGCTTATGACCCGTGTATGTGGACCATACCTATGATGCAAATCTGCAAGACTTAAAGAGTATAAAAGGATGAAATAAGGGGGTTTATGTTTAGTTGGGAATAGCAGGGAGAGTACGTGAGGAGAAATTGGAGTCTGAGCTTTGTTTTTCGAATTAGGAGGTATAGCTCTTTCTGCATTTGTTTATGAGCTGAAATAAAATCCTTTTGGAGGCTTCTGATTCTATTGCCTGTTTCCACTGTGCTAGGGCTATGTCTCTTGCATGTAAAACAGCCCACGAAGTGGGTGTATTTGTGTATTTCAATTACTGCTTCATTTCAGATGGATGCTTTCAGGGAACCTATTACTTTTTTTTCATTCATATGTAGTTATTTTTGTCCTGCAAAACATATGTATGCTGTTTCATTAAAAATTCTTCTGACTTTTCAAAAGTTGCCAACATGGGAAGGACGTGGAATACTTTGAGAAACTTTACAGAACACGACTGGGTTTTATCTTAGTTTGTTTTTCAACACATATTGTAATGTTTTCTACTAGCTGACTTTGTAAAATATTAGTCTTTTAAGGGTCATTCCTAGAGAGAAGGCAGAAACTGTATAGCTTTACATGTTTTGTTAGGTAGAACTTTAATAGTCTAGGAGGGCCAAGTATGTCTGGGTTTTGTTATCAGTGTTATTTTGAACACAGAATTTTCTACACAACTTTAAATTTAAAAAATCTATGATGGAACAACATTCTGAGTGTAAAATTCTAAGCCTGAGACAACAGTCACGCTAAGAAAGTTGTACTTGCTGATTTGATGTAGAGTTAACATTCCCATGTCATCCCTGATAAACTGAAGAAAGATAGCAAGATATCTGTTGGAATCTTGGGAGAGTTTGAGTAGGCTACGTTATACTTTAGCTTTCAGTCCTAAAAAATATGGTAAGTTGTTGTTGTTGGGAAAGCATAAGCGGGGCACAAAAGATGCTTGATGAAAAGAAAAAAGTGCTTTTGCCTGGAAGTCTCCCAAGTCAACAGTGAGATCATATTACTGTAGGTATCATAGAAGTGCTTGCATTTGTTATAGGTAGAATGCTGTATAAATTTGTGATGCAGTTTCTTTAAGCATTTACCAAGCATGTAATTTGGGCTTTTTCCTTTTCTGTAATAAGTACTTATAGCAATTCACTAAAGAGAGATCTCCTGCTCCCCATTCTTCACTGGGATTGAAGTTAGAGGACTTATTTTCCTTCCCGATTGCAAAGTCCCATCTGCTGCCTTCTGATCAGTATCATCAAGTTCCTCCTGCTACCATGGTCTTATAAGACTCTACATAAGACTGCCCATAATAACTTCATTGTGCTGTGAGGATGTAAGAAGTCTTCTAGATGCTCCCTGTGAAAATATTTTTATGGGCACTCACAAAACCTAGCACTCCCCAGCTGAAACACCTGACTTCACGCCTTGCTTTTCTTGAACACACAATAAGCAGCTTGGTGAAGTCTTCATTCATCTCCTTGTTTCTTCCTTAAGTTATCATTTTATGTCTCCTGACCCTCAGGAGGAGGAGTGGGTGTATTATCATCCAGCTGGAGAGAGTGACTAATTACTAATGAAAACAGCATTCCTTGAGACCATTCTGTATTTTCTCTTCCAATGCAGCATTCATATTGGTGAAATGAGTCTTAGGTGTGCAGAGCTCGCAGCTTGTAGAACTTGGAAGGGAAATTCATACGGAGAGGTAGAGCTAAGTATCAAATCCGGTGTTTGTGGCACTACCAAGACTTCTGCTGAAGCTCGTGCTACTCTTCCCGCCCCACCATGCCCTCAGCTTGGGCAGTCCCTCTCACTGTGTGGTTGCATGATTCTTCCACACCCAGGCCTCTGTTGTCTTTGGCGTTTGTTGCTTCTTTACCACAGGCCTCTGCAGGTCAATGTACTTATTTTAAAACACTGACTGACTTTGCCTTGGACCAGCAGATCCCAGAGCACAAGAGCATGTTGATTGTCCTTTTATTCCCTCTTGTTGTTGTTGAATTCTGAGGTAGAATTACTCTTCTTCTTGGGACTCATCCACTCTGTGGATGTATGTGAGATGTTCCCTCACATGGTTAGTATGACTGCAGGTAAATCATCAGCTGTTTCTTGCAGGTAGACACAAGATCACATTCAGGCATTTAAATGCACACCTGTATTGCTTGATGCCTTCATGAACTGTGAAATACTAACATTATATGGGCTGATATGGTGGTCAGAGGAAACATGGCCAGGATGGTGCATAGAGGTCCTCTGAACTGTACTAAGTAGTTTCACGTAATATCAAGGTGTGCTTATGCCTTATCATTTACATGGTTGCTGTAATAACACCCGATAGTCTGTATGATTACTTGAAGACTAATTTCCATATATAGTCATGAAAGTGATTGTCAGAGTAGTTGCCTGACCTTTGAATGCATTGCACTGTTCCTGTACACCATAAAAATGTGTGTTCCGGAATGCTCTGGTTTTATCTATGCCTGTGTTGCTTGATCAACTTAGCTGAAGGGCCACAGATTAAAATTATATCTCATCCTGAATATTAGTTTGGTGATTATTTTTTTTTTAAAAAAAAAAGGTGAAAAATTGAGACAGTAAATGGTGAAATGGTGGTGAAGACAACAGGAAAGCCAGAAACCTAAGAGCAGAATATGTACATCCAACTACTAAGCAAAAACTAACAGGTAAAAGAGGGGGGGAAAAAAAGTGAGGAAAGAAAATGTATAACATTAAAATCTGCTTTTCTCATGTCTTTTATTTATGTATGTAATCTAGACAGGTCCTAGTCTTGCAAGCATTTATCCATGTGTTTTATATTAATAAAGCTGCTTACATAAGACTATTGATGACGTAAAATTAAACATTTGATTAATTTGGAGAGATAGCATGTTAGATTATCCATTCTATTGGAACCTGGCATTATTATTTATATAGCAGCAATGACTATTTTTTGTTTATCTATGACTACTACTATTAAAAATAGTTGCCTGTATATATCTTTTTTTTTTTTACTTGTTTCTTGGTCTCCAGTATTTCTAGAAAAGTATTATTCTTGAGGCTAGTAGCTGTGTAGGAAACTCACAGAAATGTCTTTACTACCAGGATTAGTGTTATGACATGAAGAGTTTTTGTGCTGATAATTTTTGAATGAGAGTTAAGTTGCCTGGAATCTAGTTCTCTAAGGCAAATTTTGCAGAATCTTAAATGCTGATTTAAAAAAAAAAAATAAAATGCAGAATTAAGAGTGTAACTGTCATAATGATTTTGTAGGAGAAATTTTTCCATAGTTTAATTGGCTCTGGAAATTACTTTTTTTTTTAGACTTGTAGCAACAGTGATGCTTATAAAAAATTTTTTAATAAAGTGCAAAACTCTGTGCTGGTCATGCTAGGAGAAAACTGTGCAGTGTTTTAATTGTCATTTAAACTACATTTGAAAATTCTGGCTGTTGAAATTACATAGCTGCTTTTATTAAAATATTTCTTCAATGAAAATCGGAATAACTGTACTGGCTATGATATTCATAGTGAAAAATTGTTGTTTTCTGAGAGAGACTTAATGTGAGGAGAAATAATTTTCCATCTAGTTCTCTGATCGTACTGATTAAGACTAGAATAGAGTTTATGCATGGGAATATTGATAAAAGTTCTGCTAAATGTCAGCTTTCCCCATTGCATGGCTTACTATAGAAACCAACGCAATAGAGGAGGGAGAAAGGGGATTCATGTTTTTTGTCCTTTTACCCTCTTTTTTTGCAAGTCAAAAAAATTAAACCTGTATATGTTGGAACAGTATTCATTAGCTTTTGGAGGAAGGTATGTTCCTTGATGACTGTTTTCACAGTACTTGGAACTTCTGCTACTCAGTGAGGATGGTGTCAATGGAATAGACGTCACCTTAACAGCGTGTAATACAGAAATACCTAAACTCAAAAGATTGTACCCTTACATTTAACACTTCACATAAAGTCTGCGTGTAATGTTTAGTTGCCACCCTTCTTATTGCAGTAATTAATTAAATAAAATATTTTCACAATATTCCCTGTGATGTGTGAAATACTTCACATCCATGATAACTGTTGCCACTCCAAAAATCACTAGGTCTACATAAATGGATTAAGTCAATGTAGAACAGGAGTATCAGCAAGTAAAAGGATCTAATCCTAGCAAACAGAATTATTATTGGAGAAGGCTCCACTGTACTGTGCCAGACAATAAGGAGAAAATACGTTGTAAATGTACTGCTGGGAAAAGATACCTAGCTAAGCAACTGCAAAAGATTTTCAATCTAAAACCTAGGCTTTAAGATCTTCTGTGTAAGATTTTGTCTCACTAGCTCGTTTTAGCCTTGACATTCACAGAGCAAACAGTTGACCAGTGGTTATGTTGTGATATGCAAAGGGATATTAACAATGAAGACAACAACTGGCATTAGTCAGATCAATATGGATCAGGAGTTCCAGGTTGCTGATAGAACCAGTTCGACATTAGTCATGTAATCCCACTTTATTAAGGGGTTTTTAAGCATCACTGTTGTTACACCTTTAAAAAAGGGCTGCAAAATGAAATAGTAAGCCTGACTTCTCTGTTCTCCAGTGTATTATGTTTGCGATAAAATTACTAAATACATGATTTCAGCTTTGATTCAGCTGGTCACATGCAGGAAATACTAAATGTCAGTCATGACTTTATTACATATACATATTTGTTTTGGTACTTCTAGATGTAAATTACTTGATGAATTTCTAGATTTTTATGTGGAGGTGTGTACTTGGTTACTGCTATTACATGCAGATGTCCAAGGAGAATAAGGTAGTACAACACAATAACTTGTCAGTGAGACTGGTATTGCTAAGCCTCAGAAACAAATTATGCATAAAGCAGAATGTGTGCTTCTGCATGCATGCTTTTGGTGGGAAAAGGATTATCAACCCACTTTCAGGGCGCTCTTGAAGATATTTCCTAAGGCCCCGCCTGCCTTCGGTAACATGATGTATTCAGTGAGAAAACAATTTGTAACTGAATATAAAGATATATTTTGCTTTACTTTTCATCACCTATATCAGCCACTTAAATGTATGGGGCGGAACATTTTTCATATCCCAAATTAGCAAAATGTTACAGCATATAAATAAATTTATATAAATAAATTTAAATCTTATAAATAATTCCATTGATTTAAAAGAGAACTTAGAGTTGTATCCACAGGTAACTACTTCACTAGTTGAAGACCTGTTGGAGAAATTATTCTAAAAGCTCATATCTCATTCATCTTAATAATTGATCTTTCCAAAGGGATTTCATTATTCTGCTGTTAATATGTGTCTCCAGATACACATTGCTAAACATACATGGAAAATGTTTATCTGCTGTAAGCTACAGTGTTGAGAACCCTGTAATGTTTTGAATAAAATATAACTTTATCAGCATTGACTAAAAGGTACACGTGCGTACACCATTGCAAAGTGGAAGTTTGCATTGTGTATATGGGAATTAGTCTAACTTTTTTTTGGTCCTTCTAATAAAATTAAGCCTGGCAAAATTTCAGTTGCCTCTTGCAGTTTGGTAATGCTATATGAGTCGAGGTGATTGAGCTTTTTCATAAAGATGGTATTAAAAAGGAATGCAATTTTTTTAGAGATTTAAAAAAAAATATTAAAACTAAAGTGTACACTCCCCAAATCTGCAAAATCTTTGAGACCTTCCATTCTGCCTGAAACCCAGACCTCCCAGTTGGCTTTTTCAGCATGAGCAAGGTGGCTTGGTCACGTCCTACCAAAGCTGCTCCCAAGAGGCGCTTGAGAGCAACAGGAGGCTAGTTGTTTGTCACGCCAGAGCAAAGCCTACTTTTGGCACTCTGGGTTATGTTTGTTTTCATGAGGTGGCTTGCACCCTAAAATGGCAGGCCCCCTGTTGTGGGGAAAGACACCTACTGAGTCAGCCATGCTGGGCTTTTTAATAAAGTTCTGTCTGATAGACTGACTGCCTTGGGGAAAGTGGAAGAAATTATTATTTGATCTATAGTAACAGAAGCACATATTTCGGTTGAGTTTCAAAATTTCTGCATGCTTTCCCTCCTGAAGTATTTTTTGTGGTGGTTAATCTATAGAACAAACTCTTGAAAGACACCTACTGAGTCAGCCATGCTGGGCTTTTTAATAAAGTTCTGTCTGATAGACTGACTGCCTTGGGGAAAGTGGAAGAAATTATTATTTGATCTATAGTAACAGAAGCACATATTTCGGTTGAGTTTCAAAATTTCTGCATGCTTTCCCTCCTGAAGTATTTTTTGTGGTGGTTAATCTATAGAACAAACTCTTTTGCCACATAGTTTATTCTTTAAGCTACCATTCTGCTTTTTACTAAGTAAATTAAGATCAAGGCATTTAAACTCAGTAGGATTAATCCATATCAGTCCTTCTCAACCAAATAAGTGTATGTTGGATGAGTAATTGGGTGCTACTATACTCTCTGTGCTACCTAAGAAGTGCTTTGTTAAGGAGTCACTTCAGTTGTATTGCTTTCAGCTGGACTCCTCAACCAGTGGGAGACAGACCAGTAATAGTGGGAAAGCTTGTTCCTTCCAGTCCATGTTTAGAAATTTAAAAATAGGGACTTAAATATAGATTACTGTTTAATGCTCAAGAGTATTAATTTTGGAGAGTTGGAAATATGAGTTATTATTCATGAATTGTCACTGTGTAAAGTAACAGTAAATAACATGACAAGGTTATTCAGTTTTTGTGAAGGTCGGTGGAGGGAGGATAAACCCCTTGGTGCAGACTTGTAGCTAACTTAAAATTCAAAATGTTTCTTGTTTAGTTAAAATATTATGTGAAATAAAATGTATGTGTGTAAGATCTCCTCCAGAGACATGTTTTGCTCTTGTAAAAGAGCTGATTTGTCAACAAGATGATTTATCTGATAGTTGATCACAGTTAATCATTTTATCAGAGGCAGTTTTTAGCTACCTATTTCATTACTGAACATGTGGAAATTTGCTCTCAAAGTCCTAAGAAGTGTTATGACTTAGAAATGTTGTAAGAAATATTAATATTTTATTTTGAAAGTGTCACGGTTCGGGAAGACTTGGCATTATTACCTGGCAATTTTGGAAGACATTTTCTGGCAGACATTTCTTGGCATTTTCTGCAGGCTGCAGCAAACAATTGTCACATTACTGTGGGACATTTTAAAATGGCTAACAAAGCAAATGTAAATACACATTAGATTTAAGGATACTCAGAATTCATGTTTAAGCAAAACCACTCCTTACAAAGGTAATATGCATGACCAGCTTACAGAATTTTCTGTGTAGGAAGTATTGTGACCTATAGTTACTAGGCTGTAGATAACTGTATAAGCATATCTTTCTCACTTTAGGGGACTTTAGGTCATTACTTTTAAAGCAACAAGCAATTTTTTTAAACTGTCATTTTTAGGCTTGTAAGGGTTGTTAGTTGCCTAGCACTATTTTCTGATTTTTTATGACACTTGAAAAAAGGAAACAAAATTTCTAGTTAATGAAATCATGCACATCTTTATGCATTGTTTTGCAGCAGATGAATAAAATGCTAGATATTTATTGTTTTAGTAGAAGTGCCTGGCTATATTTTATATTTAGACTAATTTTTTTAAACTCATGATTTTTTTTGCGTAGTTGCAATGTATGATTTAAATGCTTATGGATGTCTGCTCATGTTGCCAGTTCAAACTATAAAAAAAAAAATCAAAGAATTTGTCTAAACCCAAGACATTTATAAGTATTTTTTTTTTAGTTTTGATTTTTGATGTTTGTAAGAGAGATGGTAAAGTTTTCACCTAAGCATCAGAAACAACTTTATATTCTTAAATTAAAGCTGTCTCCTGATAATATTCATCCTAAGGCTGAGATTTTTGAATAATTTAGTTACAAAAAATTTGCTCAGAAATGTCTTTCTTTTTGTCTTCAAAATATGATTAAAAATGACAGTTGGCAACAACTGTGGATGTTTTCTTCTGGCCTAATTATTAAGAACTACAGTACCAGCAAATGAACTTCATGTGTGCCCCAGATAGTCTTCTACTTTAGAAGCTACAAACAATACTCTCTTTAGTTTTAGATTTACGAATGTGCTCCTTTTATTCTCAACACTTTAGCAAACATAGCTCTTCAAGGCTGTGAACTGGCAAATGGGTAGCATTTATTTATATGTGGACTCTGCAGAGACTGGATGGCTTTGAAATGCTGCCAGTTGCTTTTGCTGTATATTGTAGAAGACCCTCCTTTTTCCTCTAGCTTGACCAATGAAAAAAGAAAAACAAAAATAACCTATGAATTTTCCATGACAGAAAATCCTGGCTTGCTTGTAGTATAGTAGCTGATCAGTCTAATCTTCTAATAATCTCTTGAACCATGTAGAGTTGAACAAGGAATTAGCAGGTGACAGAAGGCCATACTGCCATCTGATAATTAATGAAAAATACTGTGGCAACACACATTTATTTGGTACTGTTTAGTAATTGCAGTTAGCTGGGATACGGAGAATATGTGGATGTAAATTGAATTGCTGAAGGCAGGAGAATGAATGTGTGTTTCCATTGTTACACTTAATGATATTCACATGATTAACTTCTGGGGCAACCTTAAAACTAAGTTTGTTAGTAAGAGTTAACCTGTGGTGCTCTGCTGGAGTTTCAGTATTTGTAGAAAGCTGAGGTTTCCTACTTCAGACTACCAGAGAGCAGGTACACAGAAAGATAAAGGCAGTAGTTCTCTGGAGTGTTGTAGTTGTGCTGTTCTAAGATCTCCCTCCCTTTCTGCCTCTTGAGCTGTTTGTTCTCTGATAGCTTTGTTCATAGTTATGCTTTTTAAATTATGTGCTAACTGAACATTATTTTCACACTTGGAGAGGAGAAAAATGATTCGTAATGTTCCAGTTGGCTTAAGAAAAAGATACTTTTCTGAAGTTATGAGTGTCACAGAAGGATAAATTCCTTAGCAAAGAACACCAAGTACAGTATGTCCTACCTCTCAAGCAGCACCAAATCTAGAAGAAATAGAGGCTTGGTACAAAAACTGTCAGTGTTGCAAATGTAAAAATATCAGTGGTATTTTATCAGATTAAACAGTTGAAGGTGAGTGCATTTTGATTTTAGTAGATGGCATGCAAAGTTCCGCAAACTCTGAAAAGCTGTGAAGCTTGTAAGATGTGAAATTGTAATTTGTCAATAGCAGCAGTGGAATTTTGGCTGTGAGATTGGTAATAACAGTTGCTGTGCTGGAAGCTGGTAGTTAGTGAACAGATGTGCTATTTGTTGTATTGTAATGTTTCTGATTACTTTTATTTCCTTACTATAAATACAGAGGTGGAGATAATATTGCCCATACTTTAATAACACAATTGCTTTTAGAAACGTACTATTTAAATTGTAATTTAGAGTCAGACCAGAAGATGGTGAATCAGTGACTTCCACAATCACCAGTTCTCATAATTTGACTGAGCTTTCCCTGAAAATTGAAGATGCTCTCAAAAGTCATAGTTTGTGGAGTTGAGAAATTATGTGAGGGTCTGTTTAATTTTAAAACAAATTTCTAGAGAAAAGTGTGAAAAATTAATCTGAGAATAACGTGAAGTATCTGAAAACAGAAGACAGATGTCCCATATGAGTGACTTTTAAAACCCTTTAACATTTCTTTTTCGGGTTGATTAGGGTCTGACTTGTGATTGTTTTTGAAAAGCTGAGGTTATGACTATTGCTTCTGGTTAGCTTTTTTGTTTAGTAATTAACTAGCAGTGCTATAGTTTAATAACAAACGACAAGAATAATTAAAGCATAACCCTCAAGTTGTGAATCTGATTTGTAGAGTACTGGGACACCCAGAAAGCCCCTCTGTCAAATGAGGGTACTGTCAACACATTGGGAGCTCTGAGCATGAGTTTTGCTGTGTGCACAGGCAAAATTCTTATTAATGCAGATATTTCAATAAGAATTTCAGGATTTGTTTCCTAATTAAGATACAGATCGGATATACTGATATGGGAATTTCCTATAAAAATAATGCAATTTTTATTTGTCATTGTAGTTGCATGCTAACAAAAGCTGTATGTGCATAAACCTAGACAGAGAAAGAAAGAGATTAAGTATCATTTGCTGGTGTGTCTTTTATTCACTCCCTTCTGCTGTTGTAAACTTGATATGTAATGTCAGCCTAGGCACAAATGATTGACTTGAGGATGGAGTGCCTGAACGAACTTGCTTTTATTAGTGTAGCCTTTCCATTTTCATTTTAGTGTGGTTTGCTTTAATGAAATGTCACAGAAAAACAGTTTGGACTTAAAAAATTCGATTCTTCAGAGCAGTGACTGGTAATCAAATGGGGTTTATGACAAACTGTTTCCTAGTTTCTCATCAAATTTTCTATGTGTTAATGATGGACTCTTTCCATCTAACATGCACTTGCATGGTAAAACTGCTGTAGTGCTTTGACTTGAGTAGGCATTCATCTTGCCACAATTTCTGGATTTGGCAGCCTGTGCTATGGTGGCTGTGGTGGTGGTTCAGCCCATATTTTTTCCTTGTTTTTGGTGGCAGCATCCGAGGCACCAGTTTCCAGGGGTCATTGGAAAGCATGATCCTTGCCAGCTCTGGTCTTCCAGAGAGAGTATGTTTGCCTGGTTGCTGGGTGGATGCTTTCAGAAGTGATATGCAAGCAAAAACACTCATATGGGTGAGGGGTGAGGCAAGAGTAGCATTGTAGAATAGGAAGAACAGAAGAGGTGCTTGATGGGAGTTCTCCAGGAAGGAGGGTCCAGCACGTTGGTGTACAGGGAAGCCGAATGACTAGTCAACCTTGGACATAGGTTTCAGTGTAATGAACTGAGTTTTGGAGAGTATCAAATGATATTGCTGGTGAGAGGAGATAGGAAAGGTTGTATAAAATGAAACAACGTATTAAGTTGATTGAACTTGTTGAAAGACAAGTCTGGTTTCTGTTCAAGGCTTGGTCAAATGCTTCCTGGACCAGTGTAAACATTATGGTGTTTACACTTGTAAAGAAGTTTCTTCCACCAGGTCACCTTAATCTGTCTTGAGCCCCATCCTAAGTGTTGTTACCTTGCCAATTAGTTTGAATGTAGCTCTGCAGTCATGGATTCCTTGAATATAGACATTAGCATGTATAAAATGCAAAAGCAAGGTTTTTGCTTTCAGAATAGTACCTTTAAATGTTTAATTTATATTCAAAAGCCCAACTTCAGATTCTTGGATAAAAAAAGGAGATGATGGGATTGCTTTTCTTCTGTTACTATTGTTATTTTGAGTTATAGTGGGCAGGCTCAGTAGTGTTCTTGAACTGTCTAAGGAAAACGTGTTAATGCTTAATGTGAATAAAATTTTTCATTGCAAATACATGTGACTAATTGTGAATGGCAGCAGACCTGATTGTAATTATGTTATGTATCTGAAGCACAGAGGTGAAAATGGGTCTCTTAAGTGTAAGCCACACAGCTCTCAGAAATGAGCTGCAAGTTTCATGAGTTTCATACTATTAATTTCCTTTGTGAGCACTAGTTTTAACTGTATCAGTAAAAGGTAAAAATTATTCTAGACAGTATGTCAGAAGATAAATCAACACTAAAATGATTTACATTGGTAAGGTTAGTACCACACCTACAAAGATCGCAGGTATTACAATCCTAGCAGTTTCTACAAATGTACATTTTCTAATAGGCTAGAGATGACACTTGTTCTAGGGTTTGCTCAACAAAGGGAAGGTCTTCTGCAAGATCTTTGTCTCCCAAGGGAATTCCCTAGTCCCACTTCTCCTGCCACTTTTTTTGCATATTCTTTCCTGTCCTTGTGTGCCATTAATGGCATGCAGGTTTTATTGCTAGATGTGAGAGTTTCTTATTGTAAAATCAAAATGTTAGCAAGTATGTCGATGACTTTCTGCGTGTGTAATGAACTGTGGAACTGAGACCTTGAAGAACCTTTCTGTTTACACTAACACTTGCATTTCTATGACAGCACTAAACAAGAGCTGCTTCTCTCTCTCTTGGAAGGAATATCATTGCAGTTGCATTGTACTTGAGTTACTTGTTTCTAAAGTTTTTCACTAGTTTATTTATGGCATGATTAATAGAGATGCTGAAAATCTGCAAATTCAGCTGACTGCAGGTGACTTTGCTGGAATAAAACTGAAAAACTTGTCCTTAATAAATCTGGTACCTTTGCTGTGGTAATATCTGTTAAGGTGCATTGTAACCCTCTGGAAGATGTTCTGTACCTGAATGCAAAAGTAACTAATGTCCTTCAGACCAACTGTAAGGCTTGATTAGGGTGTTTCAGAGCTGAATTGCTATTGCACATCTTCCTAGCTTCTGAAATCATACAGGCATTTAAACTTGTGTATCTTTAGCTCTGTCTGCAAGCTGTTTGCCTGCAAGTAATAGGCTCAGACTTCTTTAAAGGGCATAATAGGACCATCCTCTTCTACAGTAGATTGTAGCAACTCTATTCTTGTTTATTCCATTTCATTTCCATGAGAACATAAGCTGCTTTTGTTCGTAAGGAGTTCTGAAAACACTTTTTAGTGGAAATGATCTGTTATTAGTGGATAGTTGGTATGTTTGTTAAACATTAAGTCCTTATGCCTTTTGTGTTCTTTTTCCTGATTAAATATTTGTGTTGTTGAGGAATGAAACAAATATTTAAAGTATCAGAAATCAATGATGAAAGATGTTGAGATAGCATAAAAGGTAATTAAGATTTATGGTTTGAGTGTATTCAAATTTCTGCCATGCTTTCATTTTCCTTATGTGTCTGCGCATCTCTTGACAGAGCTTGGATACCTGTGCGTGCTGTTACTGAACTTTCACCAAGGCAAAGGTTGTGCATAATAAAAACGAGAGCAAGTGTCACTTTAGCAGATTCACTGTATCCAACCTTTACTTTGGATCAGAATTCTTTGAATTTAACCATGTTAGAGATTCTGTTAGAGATAGGGGAAACTTTATTTTTGTGTCCCTTAATTTGCTTATGGCGCAACTGTTTAGTATTTTGTATTGTATACATTGATTCTGTACTCCCTAAGTTATTGGAAAGCTAATATATTTAAATTACATAAAATATGCAGATAGTTCAGAATACTTAACCTTGAAGTTTTCAACAAGTAACAGGTAAACACCATCTCAAAACAGGGATGATTTTGCTTCAGATTAAGGGATATATTATTTTTGCAGACAACCTGATTTTGTGTTCTGAAAAACAGAAGTGTTGTCTCTTATCTAGAGATTTATGAGAAAAATTTTGCTTCTGTATTTACAATACTTATTTGTCTGGTATTCTCAAGTCCTAAAGAAAAGCTACTTTTTGCGTGGAAGCAGCTTTGTGCATATATTTTTTTCATCTGGAAATGGTTTGCTAGCAGGTAGGGATCCCAGGACACACCATATTGGAGAAATACACAAATTTAAGTTCCTTGCTATTCTCTGTTACTTACAAAAGTGATCTAACCACAACTAGTGTGTTTTGAATGACTGTATTTATAAACATCAGAAAATGCAGTTAGAAAGCAGTAACTTGTGCACTCAGCTCTTCAGGGCTATAGTGGTATTGGCTTGTATCAGCTTGGCATCCTAGTTTCACAGAGAATGTCACTATTTCACATTTGCTCTTGATGATATACTCATTAATAGTACAGCTTGTTGTATTAAAGCAAATGAGATGAGGAGAAGCGGAGCAGTGGCCTGTTAATCTGTTGTGGCACTTGGAAGACTGGAATTCACTTCCCTGCTTTCCCCTTGGTTTTTGGAACTAGAGGGGAAGGTGCCCTGCCTTCTCTTGGCAGCTGCAAGGAGCAGTTGCAGAGGTGAATTCTTGCATGCCACCTGCTATGCTAGACTACAGCATACTTAGTGCGAATGAAATGGAAGAGTATGACCTCAAAGAATCCTTGACACAACACATTCAAGCAGGATTTTTATGCGTTCTATAAATCAGGCAACATCTGGGTTAATGTTGTATGAGAAGGCATCGCTTTGCTGGTGGATATGGGGTAGACAGATTCCACATCCCTCTTCCAGAACAGGGGATGAAACACTCCTAGCCCTGTGCTATAGGCAGCTGAAACCTGTGGAACTCTTAGAAAAATAACTAATTAGCTGATCCAGAACAGGTCTCACATGGTCTGAGAGAATCAGTTTGGGCAAATTCAGCCCAAATTGTTGGTGTAGGTAAACTGTAAACACGTTAGGTTTGCAGAATATTTCAGGGAAGGTACTTCTATGAACTCTGCAAGCAGTAGCATTTTTTTTTTTTTCAAAATTACTTTTCCAGAAGTGGTCTTTCTGGCATAGGTAAGGTTTCCATTGGTGTTTCTTATTCAGAGTGCTGAATGCAACAATACAAAGCACAGGCAGTCTGAGATCCTCTTGAATGATGCATGGGAAGGAAACTGTGTGAAACTGATACTATTGATGAATGTGCATGGCTATTCTGTATACTCAGCAGCCAGAGGAAGCTGGAGGCATTTTGTTTGGATGAAAAAGTATCTTTCTAAAGTAAACATATATCTGCTTTATAATAGAGTTGCTCTTCATTGTGACTTAAACCTCATGAGATTATTCTGTATTTATACCATAGTAAGTGAAGTCAGATCAGGCCTGTGACCAGTTGAACAGTTAGGTATCTTAGCTTATTGTTTTACTGTTTATTCTTGAGTCACCCATGTTTATCTTAAAGGCATAGTGGAAAATGTTGATTTTATTATTCACCAGAATTACTGTACTATGTTGAATAAATTCCTGTAGAGTGAATAATTAACTTCAGTGTAAAACTTCTAGTCCTTCTTGCATAAGAGTCGTATTTCATGGGCCCAAAATTTGTCACTCTGACTGGTTTGATAGTCTTCCTCTAGCAAATATTAGTGCATACAGTTTTGGAAGAAGTTTAAAAAAAAAATACGAGTTTTTCCCCTCTTAAATTGTACCTTGTTCACTGTGTAATGCTATACCTAGACAGAGGAAAATTCCATGGATTATCAGTTTATATTAACATTTCTTCACTGTTATCCTCTAACTTCTAGTGATTAAATACTTTTGATGGTCATAAATGTGTCCAGCCATGTTTATAAGCCCAGGCTGAGGAACATACTCTCTGACTCTTTCAGGTAGTGAAGCTTCAGGCTGGCTGTATGATACTTAAAGAGCTTTGCACTTCATCCTACTCTGCTAACTTTTGAAAGAAGGGGCAGGGTATAATTATGGTATTAGGTACAGTTATTAACAATCTGCTTCAGCAGTTGCAATATCTCTTGAATTTTTTTATATATACAGGTATTTATATAGCTAATTACTTTGACCTTTCAGCACTCTCCTGTTTTAAAGGTTTACAAGCATCCTCTTTGCATCATTAGAAGTGGATCTATTTTTGTATCTTCTTTCTTTGTAAGACCCAGTGCTCATCATTCTACAGGTGTATAGGATTCTTTCTCTTTAGAGGACTGGCCACACCTTGAATACTGTGTTCAGTTTTGGTCCCTGCTATACAAAAAAGATGTGGTCAGGCAGGAGAGGGTCCAGAGAAGGGCCGCAAACATAATCAAAGGACTGGAAGGCCTAGGACATGAGGAGAGGCTGAGACAACTGGGTTTGTTCAGCCTTGACAAAAGAAGGTTTAAGGGGGGACCTTATCGCCATATTCCACTATTCAAAGGGTGGCTACAAAGAAAATGGAGGCTCCCTTTTTACAAGGGGTCACGTGGAAAAGACAAGGGGTAATGAGTACAAATTACTCCTGGGGAGATTCCAATTGGACGCGAGAGGAAAATTTTTCTCAGAAAAATCGGGCATTGGAATAATCTCCCCAGGGCAGTGGTGGATTCCCAACATTGCATACTTTTAAGATTCAGCTGGACAGTGTGCTGGGCCATCTTGTCTAGACTGTGCTTTTGCCAAGAAAGGTTGGACCAGATGATCCTTGAGGTTCCTTCTATCCTGGTATTCTATGATTCTATGACTGTATTCCGCAATCAAGACTTCTTTCACTTTGAATGACATAAAGTGTATTTCTCTGCTGTTAATGTTTTCTGCAGTTTTTTCACTGATATGGGAAAGATAAACTATCTTTTCATATCCTATAGCAGTGTAAACTCTAATAATAAAAAAATTATAAAGTCCTGAACCCTATTGATTATTCATTTTGTCAGAAAGATTAAAAGACTTACCACAGTAAGATAAAAAATTAATCTCCAGTAAATTAAAAAAGTTAATCTCCACTGCTGTTTTATTAGAGACCACCAGTGAAACACCTAAAATAATTCGTCCTTTCACATTGTTAAAGGATTGATTTAGTTGGCCCCTAATCATCTTTATATTTGGGGACCCAGAATAATCTTGACATAAGTAAAAAGATCTTTCAGTGTAAGCTGAGGGAGTGGGGTGGGAGGAGGAATCAAAAAAACAACAGACGAAACAAAAACTTCAGTAGTTTTGTTGTCTTGAAAAGACATAAGAAACTTCTGTGTGTATATTCATATAACGCTAACATTCCGTATATCCATGGCAGTTAGTTCCATTGCTCAAAATTTTATTATATGCAAGTCTTTTCACTAATGTTTAATTAGCATTTCCTCAGTTAAAATACAGCAGCATTTTCTGTTCTCTCCTTACTGACTAAAGGAAACATCTGATGCATATCCTTGTTTTAAAGTTCCTTTAATATGTCTTATACCTTATAATGCATTGTTATCTCACTGAGACAGGACAGAACTCCAAGTTTAATCTGGCAAGAGCTTAGAGGAGACTAACAGTGTGTGGAAGCTACCCTGTTCCTACCACATTGGCTTAAAGAATACCAGATAAGCTAACACAGGAATGCTACAGGTTAAACTATGGGGTTTAAGTTTTTTTTTTTTTCTTGCATTAAAATCTGTAGCAGTTTGATTCAAAGCCCAGTAAGAGAAACAGAATTTTCATGCGTTGTGTTTGTAAATGGTACATACTAATAACCAGCTGGTTATTGACATAAAAGCATAACCTGTATTTGCAAATTATGCTATTTAGGATGATGCAGCAATAGAGTGGTATTTGTGCCAGGGACAGAGGAGGTGTGTCCCTAGTACTAGACAAAAAAAACTGCGACAAAAGAAAATAAGCTCTTGAGTCAACATTTGTAATGTCCATTGTCATCGCGGAAGCAGCTGTGTGTGGAAACAAGGCAAATAGAATTTGAAATGAAGAGCTGGAAAAGAAATTGCCAGTTGCCTAAGGGATGGAGAAAACTATTGGGCCTGATTGCCAATTAACTGGTCTTTTTCTGACAGCTCTGATAGCAGGTCAAAAAAGCAGCAGGAACTGCTGTTTGGCCTACTCACTTTATCCTTCGTGGTTGCTCAGGCACAGATAACTCCTCTGCACACAAAGAAATACCATGATGGTATCAACAGTAGCTTGTATCTGTATTAATCTTGTATGTGGAATGTTTCCAGGAGACTCCAGTGAATTGGCTTAAATACAAAAAGCCTTCCAGGCATAGAAGGCAGGCTAAGGAGAGATGAATATTGTCAGTTCATGTTAAGCATATTGGCAAGGACTGGAAAGAGGATGAAGGACACTTTCTCGGCATAAAAACAGTGTTTGCACCTACCCTGTCCTAGGGTAGTAGGAGATGGTTTAATGTAAGCATAGACTCCAGAAAATCTAAGTGTTACATGAACACTACCAGAGTACACACAAATGTGTTCTCTGTAAACAAATATATCTTTCAGCAGGTAGTCGTAATTCCAATAGACATGTACCTTTGGAGGCTTAATGTTATATCTTGTCGGAATTGCCTGTAGACTGAGTCATCTTGGGTAGTGATAAACCTGTGTCTGCAGAGTATTTATTAGCTTAGATAAAAGGTTCCTGTTTCTATACTGAAATTGTCTGAAATGTCTGACTAGTTCAGGTGTTGGTTTTGCTCAAATTAGATCTCTCTTGAATGCCAGAACCATGATTGCAGCATTTCTGCCTTTCAATTGACCAGCTAATTTACCCTGTAATTATATAATAGGGTATTTAAGACTGTCTCTTTAGAGCAGAGGTATTAGCTTTATTTATCTGCTTCATTCAAGAACAGATGTTCTACTGTGTTACTCAAGTAATCAACGCCTTTGGAAATCAAAGATTGCTGTTTTCTGAAGTAGAATATGATGGAAAATCTAAATTATGAATCATAAAAGGGGAGGAGTGAAACTAATTGCATTGCAACTTTGCAGAAATTGTTTTTGATAAAATCTGACTCATGGTAATGGTAAATAGTTAAAAACATTAACAGTATGACAGAAGTGGTGGTGTCTTTTGCACCTGCGTGGCTAAATATTTAACTTTTGCTTTGACATGCTCTTTCTGTATTTCAGAGGACTGTCTTCTGGGGTTTTTTGCAGTTTCAGTCCTTTAAATTTCCTTAGTAATTTGGATTTAAATATTTAATTTTCTTCCCCAATTTTTCCACGGTTTATTATTTATTTATTTTTAATTGACACATCAGGTTTCCAATCAAGGTATTTGTACTTCCAGAGACATCTGTGTGTATGGTCATTTTTTCTGAATATATATTTTAAATGTTCTTTTGAGTATGAAGACCGGTATGTGCTGCTAATAAGCTTAGCAAAATGGATAAGTAGGATTTCAGTACTTAAATAAGATCAAGTGACATGAAGGAAAAAGACTTAACTTGCCGCCCACACTCAAGGCCATATCCTGTGTGACCCACAGGAACGGTCCCTGTGAAGATGCAGAAAATACTAACCCGAGTAAAGTAGACAAGATCTCATTAAAATAACCTGCTATTGTTCATGAACTTTTTTTATATAGCATAATGGAAGAAAACTAAATTGCTATGGAAACTTAATGTAGCATCGTGGAAGAAAAGTAAACTACTGCCTTAAAGCAGAAATATTTGCCGAGATAAGAATCAGTTACATGGTGCAGGACTTGTTTTTTCTCTCTTGCGTGGCAGAGTAAGTGTAGCTAAATAAATGCTTATGCTGCAGATAGAGCCCAAATAAATATTTTTACTTGGGTACTTTGAGACAGTAGTCACATACTCTTGTGACAAAAAAAATTTCTTGTATTTTCTTGAATTGTCTGACAATACAGTTGCTGTCTTAGAAAGTTTCACCACATCTCATTTGTTTTCCTTAAACCCCTGACCCTCGGTTGAAGTTTATTACATGAGAATCTTAACTTCCAAGTCACTTTCTTTTTTGAAGGAAATATCTAACTCTGATGGCTTCAGATAACCACAAAGTTCAAAACATAAACCCCGAAGATTTCAAAAAACCAAAACCAAAAAAAAAAACCAAGAAAAATAAAAAGTGTAAAAAATGTACTTTAAAACAAAGTCACAGTATTTTATAGTATTTTGAATAAGTATTTGCTTTGTTTAAAAATAGAATTTTGAAAAAAGTTGGGAGCTACTCATTGCTAGCTCATGAGCGTTGCTTCTACATGTAGCTAAACCTATATGCATAATGACAGGATACCTCATTTGGCATTTATTTTTTTAGTTCTAGAGACCTTTCCAGCATTTCCTGTGGAGTATTTTTTTCATTACAAACTGTTCAAGTATTCTTAGTGAGTACTTCATAGTATAGGATAGTTTATTCTCTCCCATACAGAGTTCTCTTACTAGCAGTAAAAACAGTAGCAAAATATTGTCCCGTTGCCTTTTGTATTAGAAAATCAAAGGTGAAAACTTACTTGGCGTTTATGAAAATGCTGTTGGGAGAATCAAAATCATCCTATTGAAAACTGCCTAGCAACCTAAATGTGTACGTAGTTACAGTTAAGAAATATCACTAAAAAGCTGAGTTTTTCACGTAATAACTCTTATTTATATAGAATGTTAATATAAATGACAAAAAGTGTATCATTCTGCATTCAACAAAAGGCAAAATAGTATGAGGAGGAATGCCATAATACATAGATTTGGATTGGTAGGTTTGAGTAAAATTATCAGCCCCAATATCCTCGTCAAGTTCTAATTTCTGGCTACCTGAATCTCCATCCAGTGACATGCTTTCCAACATAGTATCAAAATGCGTTGAATAACTATGTTTCTTAACAGTTTAATATTTGCAAGTCAGTTTTTAATCCAGATGGGTTTTTTCTTTGTTTTGGAATTTTTTGACAAGTTGTGTCATGTCTCCTTTTTTCTCCTGAAGGATACTGTGTAAGTATGAGGACATTAGAATATTGAAAGCCTTAGGCATTGGATGCAGTGGGAATCCCCACTTTCTGTGTAACTAGAGGTAGGTGCAGAAGAAAGAAGGGCTGACCCTGTGCTTTTTGCACTCCAAGCAGATGGAGGCAACCCGTGAATGCCGTGCAAGCTGACAGGTTGTGCTGTACTTCTCATTTGGTCTCCTTTAATAGGTAGGCAGGGAGAGCCAATTTGTGATAAACAAATGTTCTACCTGGTTGCAGAATATGATGGGCTTTGACATCACTAATACAGAAGTGTGATATCTTTCTCAGTGAAATAATCTCCAGCAGTGATGTCACCGCTTATAATCCTGAAATCAGGAGACACTTCAGTGGTTAATGTAGTGAGGCAATGTTGTACCTGTCTGTGGCTGCCCACAGCTAATTTATTTTGTATTGAGACTTTTGACAATACAGTAGGTATAACTCCCATCAGCGGTATTGTGCGCACTGCTCGGGCACTCCGTAGTAAACCTCCAGGAAATCTGTCTGACTTCTTGACACCATCCCCTAGCAAACTGCAGCTGATGTAGTGCCCTGCTGCCTCTTCTGTCATGTGCTGGTGACCTGTGCAATTGCTTAATTTGTATTTTTACTCATTTTTAGATTGTCAGGGATTGAAAGAAAACTGACACAGCTAGAATGAGGAAGAAACAATTTTCTAACAGAAATTCAAATTGATAATGTTTAATCTCCTTCATTCTGAAACAAATTCTGATTCCATTATTACAGCCTCACAGCAGACCTTAGGGGAGTCCTGTTGTTGCAGGCATTGTGTAACCATCTACTCATGGGGCAGTCCCTGCACCCAGCAAGTTTGTAACCTGGTTAGTCAGGACCTACAAAGGTGGGAAACAAAAGTACAGCCTTGCCCAAGGGCATCCAGCAGGTCCATGGTAAAACCAATTGTTGAATTCAGGTTTCCCCTTCCAGTGTCTTGTCCAGTGGGCAACAGTACAGTTCTGTTGATACGCACGATTTCTGGGGGAGAAGCAGCTGCATATAGCAGATCTGAATAGAATTATTATGAGCAAATAATAGCCTGGCCATTACAGGAATATTTTTCTTGCTCTAAAGCAAAAACACTAAGGCAGAAGCAACTAAACCAGAAGGGAAAACATACACACATATAGGACAACTTTGATGAAAATACTTACATAAGGTGGATTTTTGCCACTTTTGGCTTATAAAGTAAAAGCAAAGACAAAACTTCTACTTTATGGTAGGCCGAGCATCACCTGTAGCACATTGTGCTCTCTACAGACAAGTGCTGCTCAGAGCTTAGTGGATGCAGGTGGGTGCTGCCGTAGGCTTACGTTGTGTGCGCCAGTGGTGTGTGCATGGTGGAAAATGGCAGAGGCAAATACAAGCTTGCATATTGAGACAATTGGGTGTGACTTCTTTACAGACTTGCACTTACTAACAAGGGTCTGAATCATCCTGTTGTAGTAAAGCTTTGGTCAGAGGAAATGGGCAAGGATCTGTTTGGGTGGGTGAGTCTATCAACCCTTGTGAAGGTGCC
Source organism: Cariama cristata (assembly GCF_000690535.1). Classification (NCBI taxonomy): domain Eukaryota; kingdom Metazoa; phylum Chordata; class Aves; order Cariamiformes; family Cariamidae; genus Cariama; species Cariama cristata. Next base: position 22,101 of record NW_009626388.1, read on the forward strand.
TTCGGTTTTGTTTTGCTTTTTTATGGAGTTGGGTAGAGAAAGCAGATTCAGTTGAGACTCCAATCTTTGTGCTCAGTAAAAGCCTTTATTCGGCTCTTTGACAGTGTTGTGAGACAACAGCCTTGTCAAAGAGTGCAGTAAAGGTCAGGACGTGGCAACTTCTGCGCAGCTATAAAAAGGCTCGTCAGCATTTGCCCACTGATGGTAAGCAGGTACTTGAAAGTCTCCCACTGAGGTTTACTACTGTGCAAATGTTGGAGTGCCCAGTGCCTTGCAGGACTAGACCCTAGCACTAACTACTAATTGGCAATGATACCGCATTGCACTCAGATATTAATTTTTCTAAAAATTGTTAGTTGAAATGTAAGGTAATGATTTTAATGTTGGAAAAACAAGCAATGGAGGTAGATGGTTGATCAGTGCTTATTCTATGCAAATGAAAACATCAAGTGTATGCAAACAGGTGCTGCTATTGTGAATTCTCTGTCATTGTTACAGCAAAAACAGTTGCCAGGTGTTTGATGTACTTGAAAGTGGTGTTTGTAATGTTTTAAGTGTGCCAGGCCTGGAAATGTCATTCAGGTCTGGTCCCTTGTATTGAAAAGATCAGTAACTTGTATTAGTATGTGCTTGGAATTAAAGCCTTATATATTTTCTGTTTATTATTATTAGGTATAAGCAGTTGAGGACAAGGCCTCTTGCTGTCTAGAGATGGAAAACAACATAACTACTATCTCTCGTGAAGAGCTTGAAGATCTGAGAGAAGCATTCGGTAAAATAGGTATGTTTTAAATAAGAAAATAATAAGCATACCATTCACATTGCAAAGCCGTGTAGGATTTGTGGAAGAAGTCTTTGTGGATCACTCTGTCTTGATAGGGCTGTGTTTTCCTTCTATGGTGCCAGTAATATCAAAGAAAGTAAGAATGCTTACATAAAACTCCTTATTTTCACTGGAACTATGTGTGTTTATTCATTTCTTTCAACTTTAGCAATGAAAACAGATATATTTCTTGCTGGGCAGTTGTATTATTTGTGCCATTGCATACGTAGCATGATAGATCTTAAAATTCAGTTTTTTGAACTCCTTAAATCTGAAAAAAAAAAAGGTTGATTAAACTTCAAGTGTCGGTAATCTAACATGAAAAGATATTTAACAATTGGTTTTTGCTTTACTTGCATGATTTGGTGAACTAGTAATTTATCTTTTTGTTTATTGGATCAGATTTTACATTAAGTGAGCTAAACTTGGAGATTTTTTTGATCTTGCTTTTGTAGCTGGCGGATGTTAATAAATAACTGTACAGTTTCATATGCTTGAGAGGATGTTTGCGGATTAATCAGAGAGTAAACAGAGAGAGTGAGAAATTATGTAGCAACTAATGCTTATTTCCAGATTGCAATACTGTTATGAATGTTAAATTTCATGTCTGCTTTATTTCTTATTTGCTGCAGTTCTGAGGGGGTGACGTGTAACTGTGGAGCTCAGCAAATCAAACAAACATATTTGTAATCTTTCATAAAGGGGCAACAGGGTCACTTTAGGCAAGAAGTCTTAAATATTAGGAGTCTCTTGCTTGGTAAAGAGACTGTTGGGAAGCTGTATATTAGAAATCTGTAAGACCATGAGTAGTATGGAAAAGATGAAGAGGGAATGAATCGGTTTCTGCCAATACAGGTATTGTGTGATGCCCAGTAGAGAGTCAGAAAGCTTAAAACCATGAACCCACTGACTCTGGATGTTGTTGAGACCAAAAAAGAGTGGAAATGCTAAAGGGATAATATACATCCATGGAAGGTAATTCATGAGTTGGCATTAAACAATCATCTTGACATAGTCTGTAGCTGAAGAAGTCTATAGTCTGCAGGAGCTGGAAAGACAGAGCAAAGAAAAGAGCAGTGTATCAATCTACTGGGAAGTGTTAGGATAGGTAGATACTCACTGGTGTTGTCCAACAGCTTTTCTATTTGTTTGGTTTTCACCATCTGCATT
>NW_009626388.1:24124-44380 GCF_000690535.1 Cariama cristata
CCCCCCCCCCCCCCCCCTTTCCTTCCTGCATATTTTCACATTTCTGATCTAAGAATTGTCTGTACTGCTCCTACTCAGTGCAAAGCATTTTCTTCCTTTACTGTATTATGCTTTCTATAAAATATAGAAATCGAGCATCATTAGCTTTTTTCCTTTTTCATTTTTACATTTCCAATGTTTTTATGAATAAATTGCTTGCAGTTATATTGGTAAACTAGAGAAAAAGCACGTATTTAATTCTCTGCATGTCTTCATGGAAACTTGCTTTCAGTGAAAGATGAACCTAGAGAAAATAAAATAGCTCGTAATCTGAGTCAGCTCGTGAGCATGTGCTCTGACCATCCCTGTTATTACGTGTGTTGTTACTCATCTGCAAGCGAGATAGTGGATGAATACATATGCAGACATAAAGTTTGTCTGTGTAGTGATTTGTGAATTGTTGATAGTATCAAAAACACAAAAAAGAGGTATTTTTTAACAGTTGTTTTTAGCCTTTTGTCAGCAGTGAAATGTGGCTGTCTTATGAAGCTGTACAGAAGCTACGTAGTATAGTATGGATTACAGGGAAAGTACTGTATAGCAATCAATTATGGCTAGAGATGAAAACATGTTTCTGTACCTTCTGTAATGTGATGCGTATTTATCCACTCTGGTATTATTGGCTGAGTTCTGATACTAGAGACAATCTGAAGAGAGGTGTCTTAACTAGTAAATGAAAACAAGAGTGGGAGCACCTTGACAAGTCAGAGAAGTGGTCACATCATCTCGCTTCTGTTTCTGACTTGTGTTACCTGTGATGTTCTCTTAAATTACTTGTCTTAAACGTATCATTTGTAGAACTGGGAAAATACTATTAATTCATATTTTCCAAGAGCTTTAATGTGATCATGAAAGAGACTGAAAATTGTTGTCAAACATGGAAATTAGCATTAAATATATAAAATGATGGGCATTGTATCCAGCACTAGTTATGCTGGATACAGTAGTTGCACTACTGTATCCAGCATTACAGGTACAGGTAAGGCTGTTTCAATGGACATTCTCAAATTCTGCTTGTATAGGTGTATATATATACATATATATGGAAATATGCATAGATATAAACAAATTAGGAACAGTTAATGTGTTTGATTCATTTATGGATTACATTGGATAAAAACATAGGTTTGTAAAATGCTGCTTTATCATACTAAGACAAGAATTCAGGACAGCTGTCTGTACATGAATTGGCCTAAGGTGGAAGTACAAAGGGTATTTTTATGATTTCTTCTGTGCTGCTGCATTATTCATCATGAGTAACACAAATGATACTGAATTTTTCTTAATTTATTTTTACGTGATACATGCTTTCATTTGTTCCCACAATTGTGGAGCTATACTGTATCTCTTGTTGAAAAAAGCATTCTGATACTTTGCTGTATGTGGACGTTCCTGACATGCGGTCTTAGGAGCCAAGTATGAGTGAAGGTGGCAGTACAAATTGCTCACAACAGAGCTAGTTAATAGATTAAGGAAGGTCACCTTTAATAAACAGATACAGATATTCTTCACAGGCAAGTCTAACCACATCGAAAGTTTTGAAAAACAGAAAATGTCTATCAGATACTAGGATAAGAAACAAAATGCAGAGTTAGGCAGAGTTCTTGTTTTTCTTGTGTAAGTATGCTCTTCTAATAACATCTTGCATCAGATATGAGTTTACTGATTGCAAATGGTATAGGATCTACAGTAAGAATATAATAATTGATCTCCCTTTCATTTGAAGGTTTATAGAGAATTTTGTTGGGAGTCTTAACAAAAGCTTACACTTCGCTATTTACAAATTCGCCATCTTGTTATAGCTGTGCTTTGGGATTATAAAATAGTTCCTGAGAAAATACGTAACAAGATAGCATGACTCCTAGCCACTTGTGCCTATAATCCACAAGTACTTCTACATGCTTATTTATCTATGTCAGAAGAAGAAATACTCATCTCCTAGAACTGTTTCTCACACTTTATTTATTCTTAACAGTTACTATACTTGGTTCTTTACATAACTATAAAAACAACTTGTGCTTTCATTTTACAGATATTGACAACAGTGGGTATGTCAGTGATTATGAGCTCCAAGACCTATTTAAAGAAGCAAGTCTGCCCTTGCCCGGTTACAAAGTCCGGGAGATTGTAGAAAAAATCATTGCAGTGACAGATAGCAACAAGGACGGGAAAATCAACTTTGAAGAATTTGTCTCTGTAAGACATTCCCTTTGGATGTTTCTCTACTGTCTGATGTCTGTTGAGAACTAGGATAGGAAACTCAATTAAGTGGTACAACTAAGTACTATTTTAATACAAATAACTAATATTTTGAGAGTGGGAAAGTTTTCTGTGACAATTTACAATATCCTATGTGATTATTTTCCAGCCTTTATATTTTACTCTCCTATTTAATTTCCTAGATCTCATTTGGGCAGCATGTGAGAGCCCAGTAGTTCTAATCAGTCCTACTTTCTATTTCCTGAAAGATGAGGGGATGGACTACATGTTTTAAGAACTGTTGGGTCAGTCCTTGCCCTGACGAAAGAACAGATAATTAGATGCCAGCCTCTGAATTCTCTTAGTGATAAATTGATGCTTGTGCTACTATACTTAATCTCTATACTAAAGGCTATTTTTTACTGGGAGTGAGGTACAGTTTTTCACTTTTAGTGGACAAATTTGAAAGGTTTAGACTTTTGTTTAATGTAGATCACTCACTAGTGTGCTTTATTTAAGAGAAGCAAAAACTTTTCAGGCTCTGTGTGTGTGTTTGGGGATGATTAGTTTTTGCTTTTAATTTAGAGTACTGCTGCTAATTGCAGCAGGTTGCTTGTTGAACTAGTTACTGATCTTTCTTTCCATGATTCTAATTTGCAGTGGTTCACAGGTGAGGTGCAAATATTTGCATCCAGGTATCGAACTGTATATGTTACTTAAACTTCATTGTCTGTCTTGAGACCTCTACGGTATTTGGGCAAATCTAGGACATAACAGTATGCCCAATGTGGTTTACATTGCAGGCAGATGGAAAATGGTATCAGCTTGCTTAAGGACACGTGTAACTGTCATGTAGTAACCTTTTCCTGTAAAGCATATGATGTAAGTGGAAGATATATGCTATAGTCATTGAAAATGTGTGTATCTTTAGTTGTTTTCTTCAGTTTACCAAAATATCTGTGGAAAAATTGTGTAGATTGTTGAGTGTCTACTTTTTTAGATAGCATGGCTTAATAAAGGTAGCACCTGAGGTACTCACTGAGAAATAATGCATTAGATATCCAGTAAGCAAGGTTTCATGAAGGGATTTAAACTAGTGTTACCCATACAGTAAATTTTCTTTTTCAGAACAGAAGTCAATGTAAATACTAAAGAAAGGCACTCAGGTTAACTACTGACTCTAGAGTACTTACATAAATTAACAGTTATTTGAAGGTATAATCAATCACAAAATACTTCTTATTTTTTATGCCAGATAATTCAGGAATTGAAAAGTAAAGATGTCAGCAAATCTTTCCGAAAATCAATAAACAAAAAGCAAGGTATTACAGCAATTGGAGGAACATCAGCAATATCTAGTGAGGGGACACAGCACTCTTATTCCGGTAAGAAATGATTAAACACAAGCAAATTTTGCATGGAGGAAGACTTTAAATTTGCACTACAGACGAAGAAAAAAACAACTGGAAAATGTTGCTGTTGAAAGCAAATTAATGCAAAGAAAGCATGTGGAGATGGACAAGATAAGTGTGGGTGGTAGTTTATTAAAATGTGCACTGTTCAGTTGTTAGTTTCATGCTGCATTCGGAGGCAAATTACGCATCTGTGAGACAAAAAAATGAAAACAAGCACTAACAGCATGTGGGAGGGGAAAAAAATAAAAATGACCCCTTTGGCATACTTCTAGTAATGCTAGTCAAGTTTTTGGCTTGGTTACATGCTGATCTACTCCTATTCCTATATTCAGATAAAAATGAATCCCCATTTTCATTTCCACAGAGTTAACTAAAAAAACCAAAACCTAAACAACCCACATATCCTTTCTGGATGGAAGGGCAGCCTCAGCTGTCTCTGCCATTACAGAGTTGTTCACTTCCATATGAATTTTGCATAGCCTATCTCGTACTTGAGAACTTGCTTTTAACATTTGATCTCTGTTTCTTTCTACCTCCCCCTGCTGCGTGTCTTTTAAGTTGGTAATTATGCCTAATTGCGTTGCAGCTTCTGGTCAGAATGTTAACCACCTTCCGGGATCATATTGCAATAAGCAATATTGCAACTTTTTTGACTGACTTGAGTCTGGGATTTGCTGTGGTTCCAAAAGTGTGTTAAGATTCTGTGTATGAGGAAGATTCACTTCAGTTAGCTAAAGATGGTGACACCTTCTCTGTCAGTATTACCCTTATAGCACCAGCTGCACTTGCTGTATCTCCAAAGTGGCGGATATAATCCATCTCAAAGGATGCCTGTAGGGGGGGACACCATCAGAGCTAATTTTTTAGACTCCCTTTCATTTTTGGTGGAGAGGAACCAACCCCACTACAGTGCAATTCATCTGACCTGGCTTCATCAGCCGTCTAGTTTATGATGAGATGAAGTGTGCAATAGAATTTCCCATTTCTTTCTGCTGACAATGAAAGAAGTGTAATGAGTCAGGTCTAGGTACCTGTTTTATATGCTTCTTGAGTTTAGTGAGGTGAATACCACCTGTACTGTCTGGACATTTGGATACTGATACTTAATCGACTGTTGTCCCCATAAACATTCTTAGATAAATAGTAATGAATTCTGCACTAAATATGAAAGAGAATTTAAAACTGAAGTGCTAAACTTTTAAAGTTTCTCAAAGCTGAATACAGTACAGTAATCCAGATGATAATCTCAAAAAATACTGCCAGACTCTGAAGTCCTAGTGGAAGGCAGAATGAAATGCTGCATTTTAAATCAGCAGTGTATAGATTGAGATGTTGCATATTTTAGATCACAAATTTGCCTCTTTTCATTGTAATTGCTGAGAAACACGATGATACCTTCCCCATTATGTTGCTATGATTTTTATGTTCTCCTTCAGAAAATCACCAGATGATTAGAGGGTGCAGTAGGAGAAAGATCAGTCTGTACTTGCCATCTTTTGCATTCTTTCCCACTGGTCTGATTCTTTCCATAACTGACCCCTGTGAAACTAAGGGATTTTGTTGCAGATGAACCTCTGTGACCCAGGTTTGGTGTTCAGTAGCACATGTTCATGGAAATTATAATAGATTATTTTAATGCTGTTTTTCTTTTCAGAGGAAGAAAAAGTTGCTTTTGTTAATTGGATAAATAAAGCTCTACAAGATGACCCAGACTGTAAGCACCTCCTACCTATGAACCCATCAGATGCCAGTCTTTTTAAATCCCTTGCAGATGGCATCCTTCTTTGGTGAGTCCAGGCAGTGAGAAAGAAAAGAAATTAATCTCAAAGGTTAAATGCTGATCACAGTGACATGAATTGGAAAACTTCTGATAGACTTTAACATCAAGACTCCACTCTTAAATATTTCAGCCAATGTGTAAGATGGGGAAAATCTGTTTGCCCATAGAAATGTTATTTTTAGCGAAGTGTTTATGTGACTCTGCATATATTATAGAAGTGAGTTTCCACTTCAAACCCATGATTATACATGTCAGATATGTGCAGGCTGTTTATAAAGGAGATTATGCAACAGTTCATTTATTAATTAGCTGAAATAATTGGAAAACTTTGCTATTTCAAATATTTTTTTAGAAGTTACCAAATGTGGTTACTAAATCATAAGATGAGAGGAACAGAAATATGAATTAAATCCGTGGCAAAACAGGGAGTGTGTAGTAGATCCCCTTAACTTTAGTCTGCTGTAACTTTCTAGTTAAAGTAGACTAATAGTACTTATTCATACACCATGGTAACAAGGGATTAGCGTATTAGTGTTGATGTGAATTAGTCTTTGAGATCCTTGTAGATGCAAGATACTATAGACGTAGTGAAAAAATATATTGATTATATTACAAAGATTTTCACTAGAGATGATTTAACTGATTTGAGAAGATCAAAACTGTAAACTAAAGAACTTTTTTTGACAGCACAGACATGCTCTGTTATTTAAATATAAACCCCAATTGCTCAAGTTTCTTATAATTATGTATTATCTGGGGGTTTCTGGATGAATGTGCAATTATTTAACAGGGAGAGGAGATTTAGATGATGAAGTGGTTGTTTTAATCTTGTCAGAAATATTTACAGCTAGTTTAAAGTGTTAGGAGTTTATAATCAAATAATATATTTTCTGAGAAATGAAAGTTTGAATAAATTCTTGACTTTTCTTCCTCAGCAAAATGATCAACTTTTCACAACCAGATACAATTGATGAAAGGGCTATTAATAAGAAGAAACTCACTCATTTCACTATTTCTGTAAGTACTGCACAGATAGGAACTTGCCACAAATGAAAAAGTGAAATATTTTTCTATAGCTTTGTTTTAATGACAGTTCTCCCAGTGAAACAGGAAAAAAAAAACCTAAAGTATGTATTAAAGTCAAAGCATGAAATTGTTTTTTCTAATAAACTCTACTGAAGTCTGCTGTTTCTTAGATGATTTACAGGAAAACTTGTATTTTTTGTGCTTTCCTTAATTCTTTCATTGCCCTATTCGCTATTCTCATTTTGCTTTACTAAGTATCTGAAAAAAATAATTTTAGACTTCTGAGTGGATGGTCAGGTCGTATTTTAGCAATGCAAAAAGTATCTGCATGGCTGTATACTGTATGGTAGAATGATGCATTTTCAGTAGTGGAGAACGGCTTGGACAGAAGATGAGAATCTCCATTTTTAATTGTGTATGAAGTAATGAAAATATTTGAGAGAAACAATTTTTTAAGACCTTAGTTTCAGTATAAGAAAACAGGTCTAGTAGAGGGAAGTAGATCTGTAAACTACCAGCCTAATGAGGGGAAAAAAAAATCCTGATTAAAAACCTCAATTAATTGGCAGACTATTCATTTCAGGCTGTGACATTAAAATATGAAAAGTTAGAACATACCATGTTCTCAATCCTCCAAGTGGGTTTCATAATCTCTACTTAAAGAAGATGTGTCAGCACAGATGATACTACATGTGTTTTTGTTGTCTCTGTAGATAGTTAAAATATGACACAAGAAAATAGAGAGTAGTATTTACGAGAGCTGCCAGGTATTTTTTCTTGGAGTGTTTCATCTGTGACAATCACTACCTTTACCTTCAGTGTCGGAATGTTGAATTGTCGTGATTTTCTTATGCTGTCTGTTCAATTACAGTTTAACAGTTGCTTGAATAAATGTGTCAGCATCTATAAGATCCAAGATGGGATGACAGTGATGTCAGCAGCCTCCTGCACAGGGCAGAATTCCATATGAGCACATTTTTCCACAGGATCAAGCCCCTGATATTTCATCAATATTGTTTGATTTGAGTATGTGATACTTATGAATTACAAAAAATATTTGGTTAGAGTATTCCTCAGTGATCCAAGCTGCAGAAGGTGGTCCACGACTTTTTGGTGGGTCCATATTAAACACTGTCAATAATGTTTTCCATTAAACTCTGAAAAGATACGTGGTGATTCACAAAAAAAAAAAATCTCCAGAGTGCAGTTTTCCACTGGGAACCATTAAACTAATGCATCATTTCTTATAAGTTCTGGAACTTACAGAATTTAATATGAGCAAATTTACTAAGAATTATAACCTCATAGATTTGTTAAACAATGATATTCCAAATAGGAAAACCTAAACCTGGCTCTGAACTCAGCATCTGCTATTGGCTGTACGGTTGTCAATATTGGATCACAAGATCTGCAAGAAGGAAAACCACACTTGGTATTAGGATTGTTGTGGCAGATCATTAAAGTTGGTCTTTTTGCTGATATTGAGATCTCCAGAAACGAAGGTAAGAGTAATGCCAGGTATAGCCATGTCAGCAATTTGGAATTAACTGAGACCACAATAGCAATGACTTCAGCTTTCTTTCAAACTTGCTTTTAGCTCTTATCACCTTGCTAAATGAAGGGGAAGAACTGGATCAGTTAATGAAGCTTTCCCCAGAAGAGCTCTTGCTACGCTGGGTTAACTACCATCTGGCCAATGCAGGGTGGAAGAAAATCAGTAACTTCAGCCAAGATATTAAGGTATGTAGTTATTCACTCTGATAATTGAACATAATGGAATTTAAACACACTATGCATAGAAACAAATGAGTCAGTTCAGAAGTATTTAGAAAAATCGGCTTTTTCTAGCTATAGGTTCATCCTGTATTTTTTAACACTGAAAGAACATTATTTTGATCTCTCATATCATATTCAGTTGCCCATGCTATGTATCGCATCACAGTGCAAAGCGAACATTTCCGACAAGCCCATATTTAGGGAAGTTCTAATGTTCTAAGATTGTTATTACAGTTATTTAGGATAATTTGCACTACCATTTTAGTTACTTTTTTCCAGTCCATCCTTCCCTGTTCCTGGGTCTGCAGAAACATGTCTTTTCTTTCTGTAGTTGTTTTAAATAAGAAGCGTATGGCTTCAAATCTCCTCCTGGTATATATTTGCTAATGGTGATTGCCCTTTGTATCTAGCATTCTACAGGAGAGTAGGAAACCTCTTGAGGAAAGAACAATTATTCAGAGGGCAGTCTGGAGTAGCTACTGATTCTTGATCCAAGGAGAGAGCAGCCCCCCTCCAATCACTGTTCTTTGCTAGTGTGCCAATTTACTGACAGAAGGGAACTGAAAGACGGGCTGGTTCCTTGTGGCAGATGACAGATCTGGATAATTCTTCTCTCTTCTTCAGTCATTCTGCATGAAGTATGCAAAGTACTGTAGTAAGTCCAGTTGAAGAGAGAAAATCCCAACTTTTTAAAACTAAAAGCCAAGGAGGAAGATTCTATAAGGTGATAAGACATCTTTCCATTGGAGAAAACAATGTCATTAATTGCTAGTTATATCTTTTCAAATGCCATCAAGAAGGCTATTATTAAAGCAAACCTTTAACTAGAGTTTTATATGAAAACTGCTACTAGGGTAAAAATAGTACCTGCTATTTAAGAGAAGTATTAAATACTTCTAAAACTAGCAGGTTTTAATTTTATTTTCCTAGTTTCTTAGTGGGGAAAAAACTCGGAAGCATACTGAAAACTGCATCAAATATATGTAATTTCTTTTGTCACTATAGATTCATCCTAAAGGAGCCACTTTGCTCTCCACTTTTAACTCCACTTACCTCATCAATTAAGAAAAAAAATTTTTATAAAAGTCTATTTGAAAAGGATAGTGAAGGAATAAAATACCAACACTGAAATTAAGATCCATATTGGGGTTTTTTGTGAGTAACCTATATAAATTTGTATTAAATATCTTAATTACAGCTGTCTAGTTCATATCCAGCAGAATAAATTTAACTAACATTGTCAAGAATAAGTAGTGGACATTCCTCTTTGTTATCTGGCTAAATAAGTTCTATGTGAAATAGTGTGGTAAAATGGTGGTATTGACCTCATCCATATTCACTGAAATTAGACTGCCATATTTTTTAATTCTGTGGGTTTTGAATTGGACTATAAGAGCAGTAAATGGCTATGAAAGGCTACATACTTGCTCTTTTTAAAGTACTATACTGTTTGTTTTAGGATTCAAGAGCATACTACCATCTGTTAAATCAGATTGCACCCAAAGGAGATGACCTTGATGAATTGTCCATTAAAATCGACTTTTCAGGATTTCATGTAAGTATCCAGAAATGTAAAAATAGACTGGAATTGTCTGAGACCTCTACGTATCCAACATCCTGGTTACAAGGCTGTCCCAGATTCCTCTTTTGTTTTGTAAAGCATACAAAAGTGCGGTCAGACTCCTCAATGTCACAAGAGTTTAAATGGGTAAAAACTTGAGTAAAGTTCCAGAGTGCTACTGAAACAGGATAATGCATTCTGTAGTCTAAAATTTGGAGCTGTGTTTTACTTGGAGTAGTGTCTAACTGATTTTTGTTTTCAGTTGGGTCCTCCAACATGAATATTACAACATCCTGCTCAGTTCTGCTCTTCTGGAATTCGGTCAAGGAAAACAAGTAGACTTCACAAACCTTGTGATCCTTCCTCAAACCAAATAGCATTCAGAAATAATGTGTAAAGCTTTCCAATAACCAGCAGGAAAGTGTGGCATCAATCAAGCTTTAAATTGTAAAAGGATAGAGGTAGATGTGGAAACACTTCTCTAAGCTGCAACATAATGCTTGCTGGAAGGATTATTCTGAGAATGCATTTGATAAAAAAATTGAACTACCTGCCTGACACATAGATATCTATATATCAATCAGACTCTTAAGCAGAATCTGGTTATTCATTATAATAATGAAAACCCACATGCAAAATTATGTTTGCTTACAAGCTTTAGTTCTCCTAAGCTCCTTCAGGAGCAGAGCTCTGTTTGCTTTTGGTTTGGGATTTTTGGGGGAGAAAGGATAGTAGTTAGTTTTTTCCATGTAATTTCCTACAGTTCGTATGATCATGTTCAGTAATGGGTTATAAACCAGTATCAATAACATGTTCATTTGTTATAGAGCAAGTTGCTGGTTAACTGTACCAATGCTGCATTACTGACTGTTACTGAATTCTAACAGTAATTTAATTACTAACTCATTTCCCTATAAATAGTAACTCATAGCATTGTGAAGATTAGAGGCAAAAAGTATATGCTACATGGCTTTGAAACCGATTTATTCTATGTAGATTAATAATAAAGACAAACAAAATAACACATAGATTACCAACTTAAGACAATTCAGAGGCAAAAATATTAAAAGGAAAGCAACATAGTGGATTATCACATTCTGCAGCATTCAAACTCTTACTGAGCGTTTTGAGCATCATCTGTAACTACTATGCTTGAGAATATCAATTTAAAGCAGTGATGGTGAACCTTTGGCATATGTAGTAGAATATGCAGTGGGGGAATCAACAACCTGGAAAAGGAAATAAAACCGCTACACCTCTGGCTGCTACTGCTGTTGCTGTGATTCATGAGGAGTACTGCACAGGCAGCCACCAAAGCAAAGGATAGAAAGAAAGTGGAAGGAAGATGGGAAGAGGGGAATTGTTACGGGCTGTAAGAGCTAGCTCAGGCGTGGGCAGAACTGACATGGGTCATTTAAAGATTTGCCGGACTGAAGGTTCAGTAAAGAATGTAAACATGCTAGTATTCATTATAAATTAATCTTTTTTTTTTTCTTTTAGGATAAAAATGACTTGAGGAGGGCTGAATACATGCTCCAACAGGCAGATAAGCTGGGCTGCAGACAGTTTGTAACTCCAGCTGATGTGGTTGCAGGCAACCCTAAACTCAATTTGGCTTTTGTTGCAAATCTCTTTAACACATATCCAGCCCTACACAAGCCTGACAATTCATCTTACGATCTCAATTTATTAGAAGGTATTCAACTTACTAAGCATACAGGAGACAAGAATATTGGTGATTTCTATTTAAGTATTCCTTCTAGGTTGTTGTATAGGATCCCTGTGTGATGGTGTCTGTGTTAACACCAGCATATAGAGCTTTCTTACTAGCTTTCACTATAAACCTTAGTAGAAGTCCCTGTTACTGTGAATGTTGTTCACTTGTGTTAACCTGACCAAAGGCTATTCCTGAATAACCTTCTACCATTCATTTGCACGAGCAAAAATTGTACTCTTACTCCCTTTCCAGTTTCCTACGCTGCTTTCAATACTGTTTCTAATTTAGCTGATGTACAAATTCTAGCTTTTCCTAATTTGCAATGCTATACTATTCAACTGTAATAGTCTTTTAAAGTACTTTTCACCTATTGTGTTTATATGTGTGTGTGTATTAGTTTGTTGCCTTTCAAAACAGGAAACATTTTTAAAAAAGGCTTCTGTATCAGCAACCTATATTAATATATCGCATCAGCAACCTATATAGATCCTAGAATGTCAGCAAGTTTGGACTTTAACTCTACAGTTCAGATCCCTAATGCTGGAGATAAAGGGATAATTGGTAGCAGTCTTTGGCTATTACCCTTTCTGTGGACCAGCTAATCTAGGATAATGAAATGGCTCCTGCCAGTGTATTTCAGTTGTTCACTGATCTCAAAGGAATGGTGAGAATCAGGGGTGCTGCACTCGGGAGAATCATCAGCAATGTTCACACATTCCTCTGCACTGCCTACTCCTGCCTTCCTCTTACTGTTCCTATCAGGTTTCCTTTCCATCTAGGTGAGTCCGTCTTCCTTTGCTCCTCTTCTTTTCATGATTTATCTGTTCTGCTGCATCCCTGTGTCACAAATCTTGTATCCCTCAGACCACTCCTGTTTCAGTCTTCCTGCTCTTCTAGTTTCAACTGGGTGCCAGCTGTGGTAGAGGTGTCAGAGCACAGGAGGTAGTCTTCCCTCTACAGCTGTGATATCCCTAGTCACTGCAGTCCCTGGTGCCCAGGCCAAGTGATTGAAGAAAAGGCCTGCTCTTCCTCTGCTGCAATTTTGCTAGAAATGTATGCTCTTGGAAATGTATACAGGAGCTGTGTGGAGGTGGAACATGGTCAGTTCAGTTTCTCTATTCTCAACATAAAGTAGCAAGTGTAATTCGAAATACTGAAAACTTGGTCAAATTTAGAAGAGTTCCAATTGGCATGGCAAAAACCAGCTGAACTACTTTCTGAACTTTCCTAAAATATTTAGATGAGATCAAAGTCTCAACTAAAACAGTTTGTAAAAAGTTACAATCTCCTGAATGCTAGTTTACGATTTTGTAATGATAAATACTGGCCAAATTTAACTTACTGTTTATAGTGTACATTTTGACATTGGCATGATTATCCATCTTTATCTGTTCAAAGGCAAGTAGATGACTCTCCTTTGCCCCCAAATAATGTGGTGTCATGTAGATCTAAACTATCAAAATAATTAGTTCAGCCAAAAGATGATGTTGTTAATGTGTTTTTTTCTGTTAATTTGTTTTATTTTTTCCATAAAATCCTATGGTTTTACTGATGTTTTCTCAAGGTAGTGATATAAAATACAATATTCATTTCTTTATAGTTTCATCATAGATTGTGTGTTGAAATGTGACTCATAATTTATAATGCTTTCCTATTTTGCTTCATGAAATGCAGATTTGACACCTCCTAATGTAGGTACTGTATTTAGTATTTTTCTGTACTCCATAAAAGTGTTTATTCTGCAATCTCTTTTTTTGCTAGTATTTTAATCATCTCTGTCCTTTTCTGGTTGATTTTTGCATCGTTCTGGTATTTTTCTATTGTTTTAATATGCCGTCATAAGTAGAAGAAAAAAAAACCCACAGATCTAACAGGATGTGTATAAAATGGGGGCAGGACTTGCAGTAAGTCAAATGCCATATAGTTCTTTTTGTGGGTTTAATCAGTAGGGGCTTTCCATGAACCAAGATGTAAAGCTCTAGGCATGCGTGGGTGAGTAGAGCTTTCTGAAAGTCTTAATTTTCCTGCATAAATTTCATCTGTTCAGTGACTGTTCCACCCAAAGAGTATGATGTGGCTGTTCTCTTTGATTTAAGACACTGTGCATAAATTGACATCTGCTCTGGTAATACTTAACAAGTCTGGTGATGTGCACTTGTACACAGTGAGCATATCCCTCCAGTTTACTGACATAGCAAAATGAACGTTTGATATTATGTGGGGATGAAGGGGGGAGTCCTGACCTCAGTCAATGCACAACTTTTAACTGACTGTTGCTGTTACTCTGAGGAACCTCTCCCTTGGTGGGGAAAAGCACCAGAGTTTGGAGTCGTAAGTCACACAGAAAGCTGAGTTCTTGGGGGGAGGAAGAGGAGGGACTTCTGTCCACCCATATTTCCTCCAGTGTAGATGTCCTCTGCTGCTGTTCCTTAGTCCACTGGCAGCCTTCAAGGCTGTTACCACGAGAGGGTTAACTACTCCCACTCAGCTGAACTTAGGGTGCAAATTGCATCTTGAGCTCTGTTGTCTTCCAGAGAGAATCATAGGTGTTTGGAGCCCTTTGGATTCTTGACCCCATCCCTATCGCTGTTCCCCACTCAGTTCCATAGTATAATGATCTCAAAGAAAGAGATGGCAATAAATACAAAGGATACTACCAAATTTGCTCCTCTCTCTTTTGTGTAGCTCTGCCCCCTTTCTGCAGTTTTCCAATGATTTTGGCTATCTGCTGCACCACTCAGCAGAAGATATGTTCCTGATAGGATCACAAGGTATATTTCGAATAAAAGAATAGAGAGAAAAAAATTGGTCAGTTCTCAGCCATCTGGAAAACTTATGAACGCTTATGTGTTGCATGAAAAAGGAGTTTGTTTAGAGTGGCATATTAAATATAGTATGCTGAGTTTAGTGTGTGAATTCCTGCTATCCGAAAGAGTGCTGCCCAACTTGCATGTTCTTGCTCCTGCTTGGCTGCTTTGGAGTCTTTCAACAGTGCGAAGCATGCATTTTAAAATTCTCAGTCTGAGAGCAGTTGCTGGGTATCTGTTTTTGTAGCTACACTTTGATTAATAAGAGTTCATTAAATAATCTTGTTACTGTCTTTGCAATGGAGAAGTGTTCCTAAAAGCACTTTGCAGTCAGTATTTTAGTTATTGCAAACAAACTCAAAGCTCAGTAAGTCTAAAAACTTCAAAAAAGAAAAAAGCAAGAGAGACTTGCTTCAAGAGACTATAACCTCTTAAATTACTCTTCATAAACTGAAATTGTATATCCTGCTTGTATTTTGATTGTATCTTTTTAATCGAAAAACACAGATATTTTTAATAACTTTGTCATAAAATGTGAATTTTTTTGTCTGAAATTTTTTTGCGGGAAGAAATATGTGAAACAAAGCTGACTGCCTGAATACCCTGCAGAATAGTGTTTTTCTTTGTTTCAGCACATATTAATCAGTGCCTCTTTGGTAACTTTTACAAGTTAATCTTTGAAACAAATACTAGTTTGATTTGCATATGAAAGACCTAATAATTTAGAAAGAAAATATATCACTAGGATGAATATGATCTATTTCATAATTGGAAAGTAACTGGTAAGCTGGCTGAAACTTTTAAAATAAAATATCTGTTGGAAAATGTCAATTACAACTGAAATCTCAGAATTTAATTTTTTTATAAATGTATTTTGAAGCCAAGAGCTTTTTGTATAAAAGGGTAATTTTTGTAATCTCTATCTAAAAATTGATGTTATGACATAGGTCTATTTCATGGAAAAATAATATTAAAGAGGTTTTGTTTCTATTCTAATGATAAATACATGTTCATACAGTAGCTTCATTTTGCGGAGACATTCATTGTTCTGTAGTCAACATAGAACTGCAGTACTAAATTAGACAGTTCTCATGCTACACAAACCTCATTAGACAGACTCGGTACTGTTATCCTCTAAGGAACAAATGAAAAAAGCAAAGAAAAAAATCTTACTCAGACTTTTACATGTTTCAGTCCTGAGAAATCTGTTCTTTCCTTGTTTAGGGAGGTTTTTTCCCTCCATAATGTGCTTTCTGTTTTCTTACCTGGGGATTATCAGCCCGGGAGAGCAAAGAGATGAGGTTATTCCAAGCTCACGTATTCAGGCTAAATATTTTCTTAAATGCTGCTCTTTGATATAAGAGAAAACAGCTTATGCAGCACTGATTCACATGCAATTGGCCACAGATACGTTGTTAAAATTTAGATAATGTTGTATATAGAAAATTAATGTATTATGGCAAACTAACTTTATAGAGAAAGAGCGTTAGTTTAGGACTCATGATTACAATAGATAAAAACAATCTAAAACACGAAAATGAGAAGGTTGTTATTGTTTGGGGGTGTTTTTTCCTACTGAATTTTCTGCATTTCTCATAAGCAGAGGTGCTAGTTAAAACTGCAAGAATAACTAGCCCCTTGGCAGTATAAATAGCTTCACAAATTTAACCAATACAATACTGCCTTCCTAAGTCTCTAGCGTTCAAAACTAAAATGGTGAGGTCTATTACTTTGAGGAGGACCTTCCCAAATTAATACTGGGAACTTCTGTGTGGAGAGAAGTGGAGCTGTAGTTTCTGGAGTTTGATGCAATTGCAGTAAGTGTGTTTGTACTAACTTTTAATAAAAATATGCCCTTTAAAACAGATTTAAAGATACTGTTGAATGCAGTTTCCACTGATTTTGGTTTTAAAAAATTATTATTAATCATCAATATTTTCTCAATGATGTATTAATTATCTAAGATATAACCAACAAACTGTCTATGTCTGTATTTTATCGAATTGTATTTACACACAAAAATGCAATCTAATAGTATTCCCTGTAGTGCCTCTTGCCTTGTGCCCAGAACTGAAGGGTTCTGAATTTGATAGGATTGCCTCAACTTAGTAGACAGTAGTGACTACTGTTAGGGAAAAGATGAACTCATATTTGGGAGGCGGGGTGGGGTATGAGTCATTTAAATAGTGGTTATTGAAGTGTTTTCTCCAATAATTTATATAGAATTGTATTTGTCACCATAGGAGAAAGTAAGGAAGAAAGGACTTTCAGAAACTGGATGAATTCACTGGGTGTAAGCCCATATGTTAATCATTTATACAGGTAAGGCTTCTTTTTAAAACAACAGTTATATTTCCCTTAGATGACAGGGGAAGGAAGAAGAAGGGAAGAAAGTGAAGTTGTATTTCTACTAGAATAGTGATTTCCATGTTTCCACACAGTGTGATAGGAACTTAAAAACTTGTCTGTAGAACTGTATTAAGCAGTATCTGACTCAGGTATTCCACTCATGATCTAGAAATACTAGAAAACCTAAAACATTTTGATACGCTCCACTCACTTACTTGTACTTTGAATTACATTTTTTAAAAAGCTGAGATAATTGTGTTTTATAATGCATGATTGTTATTTTCTTTCTTAACAGATGAAATGACTGCAAACCTATTAAAACAGTCATGTAATTCTAAACTGTAAGAGAGGATAGGTGTCTGCTGAGTAGACTGTAAGGATCTATGCAGTGTGGTATGCCCTCAAAATGAAGGGCTTTTTAGCATGCTTTTTAGATGCTTCTGATCACTTTCAAATTGTGCCAGCAATTGATTCAAATCTATCAATAAAAGATGGGATATAGGGAGCAACTAGGAACACCTGCTTGCATGTATACTTGCTGTTAGATTTCATGGGGTTTTTTCTGACCTCTGTAAAGTGATACCATCTGTTGTAGATAGCTTAACATGAAGAGTTTCATTTAGCAAGTAGCTGAAGGGGATTATCAGGACTGCAATTTATAATGGGAAAATAATACTTTTCGTAATATTCTTTTTTCACAAGATAAGTATATTAGTTTTGATTATTCTTTATCTGTAGGTGCAGATAAATCATGAGTATTTAACATTTTGGGAAGTCCTGAGGAAACTAAAACTAGATCAATAAATGAAAACTCTTTAGCTAAATGCTTTATGTATTCCTACCATATGAAAGCAGTTATTTCAAGTTGTTAGAACTAGTGGCTGTGCTTCACTGAGATTTGTGAAAATAATTACATTAAATAGATAATTTTATGTAAATCACAGAAATCAAGCAATAGGGTATAGGCCACTTTCTCCACAGAACAATAAAAATTTTTATTTATATGACTAGAATTTTTGATCATCTTAATTACACTTCAAGAAGTCTCAAGTTTGTAACATTTTCATTATGAATATGAGCATTTGTACTTAAAAACATTGTTTTACTCTGGTTTAGTGACCTCTCTGATGCTTTAATAATCTTCCAATTGTACGATATGACTCGTGTGCTGGTTGACTGGAGCCATGTCAACAAACCTCCTTATCCATTACTTGGTGGTAATATGAAAAAGGTGGGTAGATACTCTGTAGTGCAGTGCAGTTTCACTGTCTCCCATTGTGCTGTTTGTAGTAATCTGGATTTTCCAGATTTGCATGCTACTGAGACAGTCCTGGGGAAAAAAAAAAGGAAAAAATATCTTCCAGATGTTATCCCAAGGAATAAATAGCAATTATAACATGTATCACTTTAGTTTCTAAATGCAGACACCTTTTGGCAATGTTTAATTTAGGGTCTAATTAGGGTATATAAGTAAAAGTTTCAGGCCTAACATAGCTGTTGCTGCCTGATGCTCTTATATTGTGAGGTGTTTTCCTCACAGAGCAGTTTTGTGTGCTGCCAGGAAATTTGTGCAAGACTTGCAGAATCCAAGCTTTCAGTTAGTTTTCTGATCATTAGGAAGCTAGAGATGCAGAGGAAAAAATACTGTCTAAGAGCAACACATTTCAATATTTTTCCAAATTCAGTTTTGATGTAAGTATACATCAATTCATTGACTTTATTGGAAGTGAACTTGGTTTTCTCAAGAGTGAAAAAAAGATTATCATTGGAATCTTGCATACTTGCATTTATAGTAAAAACTGTTATTTTAATCATGGTGTAGAAAGGCTAGAAATCTTTCTCTAGCTCCACATCTCACCATAGGTAACAGTAAGCCAAAGTAATTTGAAATACACATAGATTATAGGCCTGTATTGTAGAAGTATTAAGGTGTTTTCATTATTTACACGTAACATTTATTTTTAGATTGAGAATTGCAATTATGCAGTAGAACTGGGGAAGACAAAAGCCAAATTCTCACTGGTTGGTATTGCTGGACACGACCTAAATGAGGGTAATCCAACTCTGACTTTGGCTTTGATATGGCAGCTGATGAGAAGGTAAGTTAGGCACAGTATATGGTAGATGTGTGTATATATGTATATGTGGCTCTGTATCAAGGCAAATTAAAGCTAGTGTTCAGCTCACTCAACAGGTATCATAGAGAGCCATCTCTAAATATCTATCTTCTCTAAGTTAAACTCTTATACACTTTTTTGTAGTTTCACATACTGTGTAGTGGTTCAAACCACAATAGTGTGTATGTGTACACATCCATTTATAGAGATAAATAAAACCTTATATATTAAAAACTGATTAAAATTATAAATCCCACAGCAAGTAAAAAGAGCACAACTTATCTCATGTTGATTCCTTGCATCTTTCTGTAAGTAGAGTGTAATTTAAATATTTGTAAAATCAAAAAAGAATGATCAATAGGAAGAGGTGATGTATGCTATGGAAGTTAAAATGGGAAGAAATTTTTAGGCCATCACAGCTATAGTAATGTAACTGTCATAAAATCAAAATCTTGCTAGTACACTGAGCAGGAGAGAGATATATTATAAATTGATTTCAATAAAGAGTATTTTATTGCAAGTATTTTCCACAAGTTAATTTTTTTAGATCTACCCCAATACACTGAATGCTTTTTGTCTCTGACTGCTGTCGTTCACTTTTCAAGGTGACTTGGATGGGTAGGGAGCCCATACATATAAATGGGCTTATATAGTAAAATATAAAGTAAAATTAACTATGATGTGCTGAGTAAAACAAATATAAGAAGATGTAACAGTGAATATTAGGAGTTTTGGGATGTTATTTTATTCTTGCAACAACTGAAAAAGTGATTTAAAGTACTAAGTAGTTTATAAGGTAAGGGTACCTTATGAAGATGAGTACTTGGCATTGTTACTGTGCTGAACTAATATTTTATTTTTATTTGTTTTGTACTGTTAGCAGAGTCAAGTTCTACCATTTACTTTGACTCAGACTCTTATTTTCTTTATTAAAGGTATACTTTGAATGTACTGTCAGACCTTGGAGAAGGGGAAAAAGTAAATGATGAAATTATTATTAAGTGGGTGAATCAGACACTTGCAAAAGCAAATAAGAAAACTTCAATTACAAGTTTCAAGGTAATCAAATTAATTTACTTCTTTTCACGTATAATCATGTCTGGGATTTTTAACCTGATCTGGTAACAATTTGGCTTTAACATTTGGCTCTCCCATCAGCTAGCATAATTGTATAAAGAAATATTTCTGACAGTCTGTGAATCTTCAAAAGTATTTTAGAAGACTATTAATAAGAAACAAAAAGATATTATAATGACTGGTATAAGATTCAAAAGAAAACAAAAATCTCAACAACAAAAGGCTAAACTTTCAAAAAATTGTCTGAAGTTACCAATGTTTGGGCATGTTTGGGCATCATATATCATCCAGGTTTTGGGGTATAGGCACTCTCATGTTTGTACAAATATGAAGAACAGTTTTGGAAATACTGGCCGGGGGGGGGGGGCGGGGGGGGGAAATAACAGGTTTTTA
>NW_009626388.1:44411-49181 GCF_000690535.1 Cariama cristata
TTTAATAACAGCTGGTCAAAAAGATGGGCTTGTGTGTAAGAGAGCCAGGAGAGGGAGCCCTGTGCAGCAGACCTGTACAAAACAGAGGCTTTTCCTATTCAGGAAATATGAACAAATTGATGAAGGAAGCTTTCCTTTTGCATTTTTTTTAAGTGTTAAACATGAAAGTCAAGTCATATGTATGTCAGGTGTGTCATGCTGTGTGAATCTCGTTCTTGAGAAATGGTAGATTAATAATTGCACTTGCATGCAAATGTAACAGTCTTATACAGGTTCATTGTATACTCTGAAACAGTTATCTCTGTGGTTCACAACAGAAATATAAGAACAGAGCAAGTTAAATATTTGAGAGCTCACTGTGTTACGAAATTGAACTAGGTAAGCGTTAGCCAAAAGGTAATATTGAATAATTTTATAGAACAAAATAGTTCATTTAGGCCTAAGTTACCTTTTAGAGTCTTCACCTTCTTCAAAAGGATTGCTGCTTCTCTTATTTCTACATAAATTGTAATAATGGCAGTATAAATAAGTTGAAAGTATGAGGAGAATCTGTCCCAACATCTTGCTTTTGGTATGCATGTGGTTTCTGGGGGGCATTGACTGTGTTTTTAAGGTAGTTCAACTGATGGTAGACCAATAAAGATAAGGAGCTATTGATGTAAAGTGACGTGACTCAGTATACCTTTTTTACCACTGATTTTTGACAACGTTCACATATATATTGTCTTTCACAATTTGAATTTTTGTCTGTATTTTGGGGTTACTGCAGCAAGCAGATTGTGTAGCAGAGAAAGCAGAGATCATTGATATTTATTGTGGACTATGAAAGCGAAGTTCTATTGAATTGCCATTGGTTCAAACAGTGCAAATCACAAAAGTGTGGGTTTTGGCATATGTTCTTGGGGAGATACTCCATGTATTCGATGTCTTCAAGCAGATTTATGTTACGTTTTTAAATGTATAGTTAATGTGGCGACTGTATGGGACTTCACTGAATTTGAAATCCTAGTTCTGAGCTGGTGGGGAAGGCAGCCGTGTCATGCAACTCATGTGCTGAGCACCTGCAGGAACAGAGCCAGTTCTGGCTCTCACTGGCACTGTCTGCTGGCTGTTGGTTTGGCATCATTGGCTGCTTATCTGCCCTAACAGTTGGGGAGAAATAAGTGCAGCAATAGCACTTGCTGTTTTAAGAATAGAAGAAAACACATGTCCATGTATTAAATACAAAACACAGACTGCTAGCTGAGAATACCATCTGAGTTGAAAAATTATAGAAAGAGTGAGTTATACACTACTGCAGAAAATAGTTCCATTACAAGAAAAGGAGAAAAACAAAAGTAGGTGGGGAATGTAAATACCTTTTTGTTGTCTTGAAAGTCTGGGCCTTGGACTTCTTACGAAGTTCCCTTCCTTAGGGAAGAGGGGGAATTTCTTTCATTAAATGAATTTAAACCATTTGTGTAATATTAATAATAATATCAACACTGACTGTGAACCTTATTTTGGTTGTGGAAAAGAACATTAGACCTCATAAAGGTGGGGAAAACCTTCACACAATTAACAAAACATGCTGCTGTCTTTCAAAAGGTATGTAAGATGTACTGTAGGGTTTTTTGCATTGTGAAGACAGAATAATCAAAGCAAATTGCTTATACTAATCTTTTGATTCCTTTCTTTTAGGATAAATCAATTAGCACTAGTTTACCTGTCCTAGATTTAATAGATGCCATTGCACCAAAAGCAGTTCGTCCAGAAATGGTCAAGAGAGAAGATCTTTCATACCAAGACAAATTGAATAATGCTAAGTAAGTTTTAAATGAATGCTTTGTATTTTCCTAAAGTGCAGGAAATGCATGAATTTATGGTGTAATGAATGATTTACTGATTTGTTGAGAGAGACTACAGTAATATTAGGTGATTTTTTTCAAACTAAATATGTTATAAATTCCAATATACTAGAGCTATTTTTCTAACATATTTAGAATATGAACTCAAATTCATGGCCGATATGACCTACCACCACTGCACTGCAGTTGGCTTAATAGCCTGCCATAACCCATGTTGTTTCTGACAAAAATAAATGCTTTGATAACCAGTAGCAAAATGCCAATACAGATACATGCGTTCTTCACAATAATATCCATTTTGTCGTAGAGTGTAAGTAATGACTGAACAGGTGTATCCTGCTATTAAAAACTGTTGTGATTCTTGGCACGCTAGTAGATGAAAATAACTATTTTCTCTTGTTTTCCAAGGTACGCCATTTCGGTTGCTCGAAAAATTGGTGCTCGTATATATGCTCTCCCAGATGATCTGGTTGAAGTGAAGCCAAAAATGGTGATGACAGTGTTTGCATGTTTGATGGGAAGAGGACTGAACAAAATAAAATAATAAAGACATGTAATATAACTTTCTGCCACGTTAAGCATGATGAATGCCTCACAGTTTACAGAGTTCTAAAGCTTAGTATAAGACAAGAAAATTTGTATGCACAAATATACTAATTACATTTTAATAATGTGTTTATTAGTTAAAATTTTATTCAATTTCATAACACATTGATTATTTATGCGTAATGTTGTTTTCAGAACATGTCCGTTACCAAATTAACATCACAGATTTGTATTGCTTTAAAAAAACCCCCACACTGTATTGATCAAGCTTCATTTGTATTAGTTTCCATAGTATGTAAAATAATGCGGATTCTTACAATATGTTATTTCAGGACCTATTATGAAACACTGTTTGATTTTTGTCGGTGTAACTTACAGGTAGTCATACAAGCCTCCTTGTATTACTCCTAACTGCACAGAGGGTATCATCATTGCCTTATTCTTTGAGAGCTTAACTCATGTTGAAGCCAATGAGAATCTTTTCAATGACTTCAATGAGAGCAAGTAAAGGCCTATGCTAATGTCTGGAAGCTAAAGAATACTGATAAAGCTGATGAGATTTTTTGTGGGAATAATCTTTAAATATATGTAGTAGTTTTGTTCTGTTACTGACCATGAACTTTTATGGTCTGTGTCTTAAGTAAAAACGGCAAATAGTAAGCAGAAACATAATCATGTCATGTATATGCATTAGCTTTTGCAGTTGGTCTAAACATCTGATTATTTTTTTTAATCTTTCATAAAATATTGTATAAGAAAACAATAAAGAGCTGGCTAGTCCAGTTTGGGGTTTCACATTAATGTACTGCATTTCCTTGTAGATTACTCCTTTGATTTTCCTGTATATCATGTGTGCGAAGGTTTTGTCTAGAAAGATTGGTGCATTGTCTAGATGAGATGATGGCCATAATTATTTTCTTATTAATTTTAAACTAAGTATTTGTGCTTCTTTTTCTGCAGCTGTAAATTTTCACCAAGTATACTGGAGCTGGACTTTTAATAAAGCTGTTACCAGAAGCCAAACAGTAAGCAAGAAAGAAAACTAATTACAAATGAAAGTTGTGGGTTGTTTGTTTTTTTTTTCTGAAAGTATGAAGCTGCTACTTTCTCACTTCCTGAAAACAGTCCTAAGTGTGGCAAAACCTAAGAATCCTGATGAGTGTACGAACACTTGGACTAAGCTTTACGTGTTCAGTATCTTCTACAACATATTAACAGCAAGAAGATTCATCCATTTCATTTCTAT
Source organism: Cariama cristata (assembly GCF_000690535.1). Taxonomy (NCBI): domain Eukaryota; kingdom Metazoa; phylum Chordata; class Aves; order Cariamiformes; family Cariamidae; genus Cariama; species Cariama cristata. Next base: position 48,051 of record NW_009626388.1, read on the forward strand.
ACATAAGAGGATGCTGGGTGTTGACAGAATTAAGTGTTTGGATTTAGATCCATTTGTCTCTGTTTACTGGTTTGTATTCTCTGAACAAGAAAACATTATTAATATTTGATGGTTACCTGTTTTCTATTCCCAGTTCCAAATGATGACTAAGTGTTTTAAAAAATTTGAGTTCTTTGCCCTAATTCTGGAGACAAAGGAGTCAAAGTCCTCATTCAAAACAGGCTAAATTGAGGCTTACTTAATCTCTGTACCACAAGAGTAAATGATCTCTTCTTGAGATATGGAATTCTAAATTACTGTACTTACCCATCCAGGCCCTCAGCAATTTACTCTCTAAGGGTCAATATTTCCTGTTGTGTAAACTGTTGCTATAGTGTTTTGTTCTCTTTAGGAAAAAATCTGCTACAATGATGTAGCTCATTATTCTGTGTCTAGGATTATTTTAAACTTGCTTTGATCAAATTGAAATGGGTTTGGCATACAAGCTAAGAGCTATGTCTTGAAGGATAAATGACAGCTAATGCCATCTGAAAAGAACTGTCTTCTCAGAATAACGTTCATTTTAAAGAGTGCAAGTGTTAACCACACACGATTTTTCTGAAGGAGATTAAAAAAGCAGTGAGTCAGACTTGCAGCTTACATTAATTATTGCAGCTCAGCTGAAGTTATTAAAGCTATGAACTCTGGTTCTGTGCCTCTATGTGCTGCAAACATATGCTAAAGAAATAAGGGGTAAGTTCTTGTATAGCATACTAGAGTAATGCACAAAACAATTAGATTGCTCATATAACATAAATGTCTTTTTGAAGTTTAAGGACAAAATCGCATATAATTTTAATATGGAAAGGGAAAATAGATAGGATAGTAGTATTCACAGAAGAGGAAAGTGAATGAAAGTTTATTATTTGGAAATTAGTGTCCAAAGCAGACTCCTCCTGCAGCGCGCATGAGGCTGTCCAGCCTGATGCTGGGGTGAGTTACTGTAGCAGCTGGGAGAAAAACAGATTTAAGGGAAAACGCAGAGATGGGGACAGTCAGTAACTGGACGCTGCAGAGGCGCTGCCGTGTGTTCTCGGTTCCGCACCGTGCGGTGAGACTACGAGCTCCCTTGAAGGAAGCCCGCGCAATCCT
>NW_009626389.1:0-483 GCF_000690535.1 Cariama cristata
CTATTTTGTGTTTGTGTGGCAGGCTGTAACCCAGATCAGAGAGCTGTATGTGAAAAACAGACAATGGTAGAAAAAATGCTTAAATATTTCCATCCTTCAAATGTTGCATTAATTTCTTAGCTTCCTCATTCATGAGGTTTGGTGCCCCAAAAACATCCAACAGAAAGTAAGGGGTTTTTATAGAGAGATCTCAAAAACAGTGATCACAGCTAAGCTGTTGAAAAGGCATGTATAGTGAGAGACCTCAGGCTCATGGTTCCTTGATTTTCTTGATTAGGAATTGGGCTGGAACATGCTCTTTTCAGGCCTTAACAGAAATGCAGATAGGACCGATGCATGCCTCTCAGGGCCTTGACTACACCAAAGACTAATGACCCTGAGGCTCTTGTCCATGTAAACTCCATCCATTGGCCTTGGCCCATCTGAGCAATGCTGCAGCTTCCTGCCTTGACACTACAGACTGGAGATCACTGGACTATTAGC
>NW_009626390.1:0-9826 GCF_000690535.1 Cariama cristata
TGCGCCCTGAGCACCGGGCAGGAGCCGATCCTGCAGCTCAGCCCCTGGCCAGGGCACCCAGCACTGCTCACGGGCATCGCGCCAGGCTCGTTCCCCTTCCCAGCCCAGCCGTCTCTCCGTACCTCTGCTCTCTTATTCGTGTGTGGCTTCTCCTCTTGGTTTTTGTGCTGATTTTTTTCAAGAAAATAAAATATGCTCATGCAAACTAAGTCGACCTGCCAAGCAGGTTGCCTTACTGCAGAGCCCCTCTCCTCTTATCTTTCCTACGGTTCCTAAATCACAGCGGGGAGTGTTGCAAGCCGGGGCTACCTTGCAGCGGGGAAGGGGCGTGCGTGGCCGTGTGTGCCTGCCTGCGCGCGTTTCCGATGGTTTCTGCTCGGGTCGCCTGTGCCGTCGAGGTGTGTGACTGATTTCAGCCACCCAGCTGGGTCCCTGGAGGTGATGCTCTGGCTCTGTGTCATCCCTGCTCATGTGGGGCCAGGACCAAATTAATTAGCAGGCATGCACCTTTGGAAAGCAAAGTGCAACAAGATGGAAATCCTGTAGAAGGCAAGAATTTGCTCTGCTTCACTCCTGGGTGATGCTGCCGTGCACGGTGTTGCCTGCATGGGCCACTGTGCAAGCCCAGTGCGTGGGTACAGGGCTTCAGAAATGTGTTCAGCCAAAGCCTGCGCTCGGGAGAGTTTTCCTTAGTACCTCAGGGAGCACGTTCGAGGTCCCTGCCAAGAATTCAACATCTGCACAATTGATACTTGGCAGGAAATTTTAAAATTCATGCATGTTCCCTGAGGTGAGGAGGGAAAGTGCCTGGATCTGCAGATCCATCTCCGCTCTGTCCCCAGGCCAGGATGGAGAAAGACTGAAATTCGTGAGCCCGAGGGATGTGGGATGGTGTGAGGTCACAGGGTGATTTGACTTTCGGGTGTCCTTCTGCCTTGTGGGCTAGAGTTTCTTCTACATGTCAAGTGGTGACAGCGTATTCCAGTGCCTGAAGCGGTGCTGGACATCACCAGCTCAGGGCACGGGAGCCCCTTTGCTCCAGCAGTGATGGAGAGAAGGCTTTGACTTGATGAGACAGCCTGGGCATGTGGACAGGTCTGACCCCAGCCCTCGGAGGCTCCCCAGGCTCCCCGGGCAGGGACAGGGCTCTCGCTGCCTGCTCTGCCCCAGCCCGGGGCTGCTGCACGGCGGGTAGGATCGGGTGCTGAGATGAAACTCTTACCTGCCATCACTCTTCTGCAGGTACACGGCGGCAAGAAAAGCCAGCCTGGCTCTCAGGCCAGGTAACCTGGGGTAGGGACTAATTGCGATGGCATCTCGGGCTCCTTGTGCAGATTTGCCATGCACGATGGCTGGGGACCCCCGGGGTGGCATGGGATGCCAGGAGCCCGGCTGGGCTCTCCCCAGCAGCTGCAGCGTCTTTAAGACCCCCTGTGCTCCAGCCGTGAGGCTGTCGGCCAGAACGGGCTCCTGGGTGTTGCAAACCAGATGTTTAAAGACGGCAAAGCTATCCCCTCTGTCCAGTGCAGAAACTCTTCCTTCCCGATTCATCGGTTCCTGGCACTCCAAGTGAAAAAAGCAGCTCGGTCTGTTGTTATCTTGGCCTTAAAAAAGCCTTCGGCTCAAGGGGAGCTGGGAAATGCCCTCCGTTTGCAAGAGGCGATTTTTGTTCCTTGGTTGATCTCACGCGGGACCTGGGACAACTGCCCCGATCTGCTCCTGGCCACGCGCGCTTGCCCTGGGTGGCAGGTGGGTTTTCTGCCGCTGTCAGCTGGAGATCACCGGGACGATACGATAAATCCTCCTGAAACAAAACTAAAGAGCAGAACCAGTTGGACAGAAAGTGCAGCGCAGAGGGGGAGCGCAGAGGGCACCCGGGGTGTGCGTGGAGCTGGCACCGCTCTTGGGCGAGCTCTAACGAAGTGGCAGGGAAGTGGTGCAGCATCTAATTAATAGGTCAATATTATTATTGCTCTCGTGCATGGGATGAGGTGAAGATCTTTGCTTTAGGAGAGCTCCCGTGACCCGTCCATGGGGGTTAAGGGTAAAACAAGTCCATCGCGCTGGCAGCACTTGCCCTTGCGATGAGCTGCGGAGGGGTGAGCTGGTGGCCCTGCAGCCCCGGGCAGCCTTTCTGGGTCTAGAGCAAACGCCCTGGAGTCAACTGCCTCCCCGTGCCTCAGTTTCCCCATTTGTGTGACAAGGACAGTGACACCGCTGCTTCGAAAAGCAGTGAGAGGAGCTGGAGTTTTATCCCTTGCCCAAGTGAAAACCTGGGGAATTCAGTGATAGTGGAGGAAGGTGCAAAGAAAAAAAAAAAAGGCTGGATTCAATGTTTTGGAAGGAAACAAACCTGTGGGTGACAGCGAAGGATTTTTGTCGTACCACCTCTTAAAGCGTGACAGCTGCTGGGCCGGTGTTCAGTTATTTCTGAAAGACCACGGCTAAGTGACAGCTCAGGGAGCCTCAGCCCGCTCTCGCCTGCGTGCTTTCCCGATTCGAAGGTGTGGAGGGCGAAACGCTGTCCCGAGACGTGTTCTCCACTCGTGGGGTGAAGGCAAGAGCCGACTCTTTGCCGTGCTCTCCCCGACACGGAGATGGAGGATGCTGCGGGGTTTCCACGCTCCTCGTGCCGCTCGGGGGACCGGGGGCTGTGGTGGGGCACTGTGGCCCCAGCTGCTGCAGCCCAGGGTGACCCGCGTGCCAGGATAAACAGAGGCGAACGACTTACAGGGTCTGCTGATGACTTTTCCAGCAGTAATTAACTGGGACACAGTGGCAGCCTGAGGGCTTTTGACGTTTCTGGGCTGTACAGCAGTTTCCATGCTCTCTCCCTCATCCTGGGTGGTGGTACCCCCTTCCCCAACCTGGTGCAAGGACATCTCAGCCCATCGGTGATGGTTGCTTGTTATCACTGTGGCTGCAGGAGACACAATTGCTTTCGTACCCCCAAGTCCATCCCTCCTGGACCCTGTGGACGTGGGTAGCTCAGTCCCAAAGGGGGTGAGAAAACACACAGGAGCTGCTTGGTCCATGAAGCCACAGCTCCCTGCACGGGGGACCCCCCTGTCCCCAGGGCTCCCCGCCTGCTGTGGGGTGTCAGAAGTGTTTGGTCTGTCCCCCCTTTCCTGGAGAGGTGGGAGTGAAGGGACACTGTCGTCTTTGTCCGCCTCCTTGGGCTGGAGAGATGTGAGCAGGGGATTGTACCGTCCAGGAAAAATCCTCTTCCCCTTGACCGAACCACAGGGAACTCGCTGGACTCGTGACTTGGATGGAGCAACGGGGCTTGTGGGTTTTCCTTCTTTCCCTCTCGCTTGCCTTTCCAGCGTCTGTCTGTCCTGCCTGGCTCGTATTTTGGGCAAACCCCAAGAACACTGAGTTTGCTTTGAGCAACGTCCCCCTGGGCGGACCCGGCTGGAGAGGGATGGCTGGTGGCTGGGAGGGAACTGTGCCTCCCCTGTTCAGGGGGCTTGTTTGAAGGTTTCTGTGGTCTGCACGAAGGCTGCCCACAAGGACCCGAGGATGTTTGGTGTGAGATCATCTGGCTGCTTATTTAGGGACCACCAGCGAGTTGCCGAGCACCTCAGGAATCGGGCTGTGGCCACCTTTTGATATCGCAAAGGCAAATATTGAGAAACCCTTTTGGGTGGGGGGAGCTGGGCTGGGCGTTTCTCGGGTGCCGGTAGCCACCGCACGCAGGCTGCAGCTGGGGCGAAATGCTTGATGTATTTCGGTGGGGTGGCACATAAAAGGCGTGGGGAGGTCATTAAACCGGGGCCTGGAGCCCATGGCTGGCTTTGGGAGACCACCAGAGCTCTGTGGGGTGTTTGGCGTTTGGACAGAGCAGCACGTATTCCTCCTCCTCCCTTCATCTTTAAATACCACCCCGCAGATTTCAAGGAAAAAATAAATGCACTTAAAATGGCATCATTTTGTGGTGCCTTGAGGACTATTTATATTTTTATTGCTCCCACAGTTTTTATATAATAGCCTTTTTCATGAAAACATCAGTGCGTATATGCGTGTGTAATTAATCCACGCATCATCTTCAGAAAGCAATTTTATAGCTGGGTTTAGGGCAGTGGCACACGGTGTTGGGATCCCGCTGCCATCGGGCCCTTTCCTGCGCTCTCCCGTGCCAGCTCCGGACCGATCGCGAGATTTTCACCCCGTTCGGAGCTAATTCAAGCTCCCTTTTTCTGGGCCACGGTGGAGGCTGTAAGCTTGGTTGGGTGAGTTGTTCTCTCCTGGATGTCCCACAATGTCACATGAAAATACATTTCTCAGTGGTGAAATAAGTTAAATGTCCAAAAAGCCGGTACATGGAGCGAACCAGACCGACTGCACCCAAACCAGGTTTTTGCCTGTCGATTTTAAGGACAGAAGGTGGCTTCTGGTGTTCCCTAGGCTGGCCCTTTCTGGGGCTGAGCCCGGCAGCTCGGCTCTCTGCTGGCAGACTCGGCTCTCCCGTTCCCCGTGGAAAATGAACCAAATCTCTCAACTGCCGACTGAAACGTAAGATGTGAGATAAGTGTTTACTGGAAGGCTGCTGTTTCCAAATAGCCTGGAGAGCCTTTTCTTCCTCCTCCTCCAAACAAGACCGTCCAGGTGTTAACTGCATCCCTGGGAGATGCAGTACTCGGCACGTTCTGGTCTGACATGAGATTTTCGCTTTCGTTACAATAATGACGACCTTGAACAACGCACAAACCACTGCCTTGTATCAGGTGTCTTCTCGCAGCTTCCATACCTCCTCCTCTTGGTGTTTGCTGGGGGCAGCTGGTGTTTCTGGGTACCGCACCAGGATCTCGGAGGGGGGGAAAGGCAATAAAACGGTGACTTCCCTGAGACCAGCCACCTCGTCAGGGCTTTGATTCTGCAAAACACTGAAGCGTGGCCCTTGCTGGATCAGCACCTTGAGCCACACCGGCGGTCACATTTGATGTTTCGATGCTGCTCTTCCACTCCTTCCCGCATCCGTCTGGCTGTGCCGGGGGACCCTGTGCCAGCTCCAGCTGCTCCCCATCCTTAAGGACCCACCCGGAGACACGGTGGCTCTCGTGGTGGGTGTTTCCTCCCTCCCAGCCACACACCATCCCTCCTAGCTTCGTTGCAAAGCTGATGACAATTCACTGGCGCGGCGTGCGTGGAAGAGGCGAGGGGGGGATGCAAGGGTGCTGCGGGGTGAGGTGGGCAGAGCCGTGAGCCCGGGCTGCTGCTGTTTAATATCTGTGGTCTGAGTGCAAATGGGGCAGGCTCCAGCTACGGTATGTTTGTCTTGGAGATTAAATCTGGAGAGCCTCCGGTCTCCAAGTCCATGCCGGGAAGAGAGGGGCGAGGAGGGAGGGGAACCCAGCCCTGGGGGTGCACACACCTTTTTAACTCTCTGAAAGCTGCCGGCTGGCTTGAAAATGAAGGGTTAGAGGGCAAGCGCAGGTGGAGGCAGAAAGGATGGGGAAGTACGGGCCTTGGAAAGAGCTTTGAAACGCTTGGCACAGCCCGAATGGTTGCACCTGCTTGTGAAGTTTTTGCGGGCAGGAATCTTTCCTTGCTCTTTCTGCAAGACGGAGCGTTACTGCGGGGACCGGTGATGCTGAAGCCGGGAACATTCGTTCTGTAAGTGCAGACACAGAGCAACCGCCCCTGGTGCAGGGCCGATGTGTATGAGACCTCCGTCCTGAGTTTCCCACAGCTTGTGGCTTTTCCTGCAGCTCTTTTTGTGCCCACCCAGAGGGCTGGGTCCGACTCTGCCTGCTCCGCTGCATCCCAGCCCCTTGTTATGCTAGCATCACTTGTACCTTCCCCAGAAATGCAAGCGGCATGGAGGCTTCTCCGCCTGCACGTCCCGGACCCCTGGGTGGCCAAGAGCATCTCGGGCTGCAGCACACCATCCTCCTCCTCTGACAGAGCCTTGTGCTTGGTGTTGCCTTTAAGGCTGATGTATGGGGCAGGCAGGAGGGAGGGAAAGCATCTTCCCCCCCCGCCCTGGGATCCATTGCAGTAATGTTCCCAAACACTTCACCTCGTGTACAATGCGTGCTACAAGTGTTCCTACAGTGCTCAGGGCTGTTTTTGCAGTGCTGTTTATACAAGAGATCGCACATGGTGTCTACATGCTTCTGGCACTTATAAACCCAGGTAGGCTGTGTTTATCCTGGGGATTGGCCCCAGTTGCAGTCGGCTGGGGCTCAGCCAGCAGCGGAGCTAGACTGATATATATATTATTTAAAAAAGCCCTGGTTGTCGAGAGGCCAAGCCTGCTTGCTGCGCTGATGAAAAACATGGCTTCGAGCAGTTTTACCCAGTCTGAACTGGTGGAGCTGTGCCAGTGGGCAGGTGGGAGCTGGGGGATGCACCCCCTCCTCTGCGGGGTGCAAGAGCAGGTTTAGCATCGCCATCCTCAGTGAGATGCTTTAAGAAGCCTGGAATGGCTGGAGGCTGGAGCTAGTGGGTCTCCCCCTTGTCATGGGGGCTGGTGAAGGAGCCCAGGTAGGGGTAGATTTCCAGTTTTCCTCCTTTTGCTGCTTGAAGTCCCACACACTGCAGTGTGTTTTTTGGCTGCTCTTAATGGGTGGTGGGGTGGGGATCTGTCTCCCAAATAACTGCCTGCTCCAGGTCTGGAACTGAGGACAATCTGCAGAAGAGAGACCATAAAGCTGGTGAAAAGCTGGAGAACCACAGGGTCTGTCCCCGACACGATTTGTTTCATCAAGTCCTTCCTTGCCCTCAGCGACCCAACGTGTGGGACGGATTAGGTGGGTTGCACGTGGATCGCCATCAGTAAAGGATGCGTTTTCCCTCATCCTCCCTGGCCACGTACCAAAGGTCTCCATCTCCCCTGCGCACCCTCCTAGGTGCTGGGTCAACCTCTCCTCCAGCGTCTGCATCCAACCTGGGAGGGAAAACCCCGCGGGCTCGGGGCTTGGCGGCTGGCCGGCCCTACTCCTCCAGCCCTTGGCCAGGCAGAGTCCTCTTATTTGATCTAAAAGGAAAAATTTAATTAAATGAGATGTAGATCTCATCCGCTGGGAATTCTTGTGGGCACTGTGCCCTGGATCCTGCCCAAGGCAACAAAGGGAGCGTGGGGAGGAGGAGGGCCGTGGGAGGAAGGCTGGGCAGTGCCAGGATCCTCTCACCTTCCTCTGGCGCTGGCCAGGTTTCTCTCCTTGCCTGCCCTAAGGATGGGGCTGAGATGAAGCTGTTCTGCCCCTGGGTTCCCCTCCCAAACCCTGACTTGGGGGCGTCAGCCGTAAAAGGGCGCCCAGGAGGAAGGGGTAACCTCAGGGGGGCGAGAGGTTTGCCCGCATCCTGCCCTGGCGTGTGGGGGAGATGCTCGCTCCTGCTGGTCCTGGTTCCCCAGGGGAGTGGTCCTTGGGGTCGTGCCTAGGGGACCGCGAGCTCTCGGCCTCTTGTTGTGGCGCATTTGGTGCTGCTCCGGTTTTCCGAGGTGTTTAAAAGAGGGTGATTGTATGCTGGAGAGAGAGCCACCTCTGAAAGCTTAACCCCGTTGATTTTCTGTATTATATACAGAAGCGCGTGTTTGTGTTCCAAAATGAGGTGAATTCAAGGAAGTTCAAGCACATCGATAAATTCAGAGCATCTCTTGCAAACTTCCCAGGTGCCTCAGCTTTGCTCGGCTGCCTCGGACGTTCAGGGCTCAGCGCCCCGATGTGCGATGCCGTGGGGTTTGTTGCCGTGGTGTTTGTGAGCGGGGGGCGAGGATCACCCGTTTGCTGCAGGACGAGTGGTTGGGTTTCGTGGGGCACGGGCAGTATTTCGTCTCTGAGGAAAGAGGATGGATTTTAAAACAACATAGAAGTGGGTGTAGCTTTGAAAAAATCATATTTTGTGCCTGTGATCCTTTCATTGTCCCATGAAAATATCTTTCTTGGAAGCTTTCTTTGCTGTAGATTTGCTTTTGTTGTCCGAGTGCTGGGAACTGGGAGCAGAGACCTGAAAGGTGCCTGCGAGGGGGGGAGACCCATCCCTGGGGACGAGCAGGGCTGGACCGCGACCTGCCCGGGATGGAGGGATGGAGGCTGCAGTGGGATCCAGAAGGGACGCGGCTGCCCCCGACGTTCTTCCTCTTCAAATCAAAGTGCTGGGGACTGGGTCGCATTGCTGGGGGCAGGAGAGGCCCCAACCTGGGCTGTGCGTGGCAGGAGCCCCTCGAGCCGCAGCGCACGCAGCCTTCCCGAGGGAAACACCATGGCTCAGGCGGGGAGAGCCTATTAAAAGGGAATAGGCCAATCAATAAATCAAGGCACCTGAAAAATGAAACCAGGGGTTTGGGAAAGGGGTTTTTCTTCTTTCTTTTTTCCGTCTTTTTTTTTTCCTTTTTTTTTTCCTTTCTCAATTAAAGCAAACAAAAATCAAATTGCAGGAGGTGGCTGTCGCAGGGGACTGAGCTCAGTGGCGGGCGCTGACCGCAGGCAGGGCTGCGTGTGGTTAAATTAGCTCTGTAAATTACAGCTACGATACGTGGAAGTGTTGAAAAGGGATCAGCTATTCCCCGGCTTGGAAGGGGAGAGAGCTGGGGAGGTGCCCCACGATTGCTGAGGCAATCATCCAGTTTTTTGGAAGGTGGATTTTCTCTGAAAATCTGTCTCTATGCGGATCTCATGTAGGACATCAATGCGGGGACGAAGGTGCTTGTGAGGCTGGGTACCTTGAGCCGAAGGGGTTTGTCCTGGAGGTCGGTGCAGCATCGCCGCTGTCAGGGTCTGGGCGCATCCCTGTCCTCAGCAAACCCTGTTTGACTCTGGGGTGCTTTCGGGCTCTTGAATGGGGCAGATGAAACTCGCTGCCTTTATAGCCCGGCTACCCGTTTTTGGGGTCAAACGTCAGGATGCTGTTGGAGGGGTGGTGGCACTGCCCTGGTTGCAGTGTTGGGGAATCGCTGCCCTTTGGCTTGCCCCTCCCTGCTCTGCCCCAGGGCACGTTGAAAAGGCCAGGCTGATTTTGTCCCGATGATCAGAGCAGACCTTTACTGCTCTGCTCCAATCCATGCCCTAAACTGAGTAGCAGGGTGCCTGGAATGACTGGGAAAGATGGAGAAATTGTACAAAATCAGTGTCTGCCCTGTGGCTGAGGGCAAGCCGGGGCGGGCTGAGCGTGCCCTGGCAGCACGAGCCCCACCGTGGCGGCACCACCGGCATCCTCCGTCCGCAGGAACGGCTGCTTTGCCCTGTAAAAACCCTGAGGTTTGAGACATTTTCCAGGTGCACATCGCATCGAGCCCTCCCCAAGCCTTTCGCCCCAGCGATGGCACCGCAGGGCCGGTCGGACGAGGCGTCGTGCTGAGGAACAAGGCGCTTTTCACTTGGATGCTTTTTTCCGTGACCTACATTTTTATATTCATGCATCAAGTTTAAATTTCAACCAATTGGCATTCCTCAGCCAGTAACAGTTTCAAAAAATTCCCGACTAATTCTGGGAAACGCTCGGCTGAAAGCACATTTCTGCGTGCCCTCTGCCGAGGTGGCCCGGCCGGCGGGTGCTGCTCCCTCACCTTCCAGCTGGGAACGGTCCCAGGGGACTTTCAGGGGTCTCCAAACGCTCACCTTGAACCTTCCCCATCCCAGGACTGAATTTTGGAGCCTTCCTGCCCAGCGCGGCGGTGCAGAAATCCCCGGTGGTCTCTCTGCCGAGGGCCAGTGGATGGATGTTACCACTTGGGACTACCCATGAGAAACGCGATATGGCATCTCCGGGTGATGCCAAGCCCAAAGAGTCCCACATGTGGCCATGCATGGTTAAGGTTTACTTGCAGAATGGTCAGCAATAGATTTGTGTTAGTAGGGGTGTAATAAAAGGATTATTTAAA
>NW_009626391.1:0-1474 GCF_000690535.1 Cariama cristata
GGAGCCTGGTTCAGCTGGGGACTTCGCTGTCCCTCCACCCAGGGCCGTTAACAGCTCTTGGACGGCTGCGGAGGAGACGAGCGGTTTGGGATTTTCCAGTATTTGCAGAAATGCTTTATTGAACCTCCCAAACACTTGAGAGTGTTTCATCCAAAACAAAAACCATCCGGCCAAGATCTGCCGAAGCAGGCTCCTGCCAGGGTGCCCGGCACGCACCAGGCGTGGACTCGGTCCTACCCTGCGCTTTGTCCCCAGGCAAGCGGGTGGCAGGAGGGGACGAGGCCAGGGCCACCGACTTTTCTGTCCTCGATATCAACGTGCCAGTTCTGCGCATTGAGGTAGGCAGTGCCGGCAGCTCGGCTGCCCGTGGCCCCGGTGCTGCTCAGGGTGCTGGAAGCAGCCAGGGCTGTGGCACAGGAGGAGGTGGCACTTGGCACAGGCACCTTGTGGCAGCCAACTGATGCCTCGGTGCCGGCACTTTGTTGCGCTCGGTGGCTCGCAGACCCCTCCCTGGGCGGAGGGACTCGCCGGCTTCCTTGAAGCCCCCCGGTGCGAGCAGCCAGGGTGGGTGACACGTGTCGCTTCTTTTGGCAGCGCGATGGCCCGACACGCCGGTCCTCGACTTCCCCTGATCGTGAAGAACCTCATCCCGATGCTGAGCAGCGTCTTCGACAGCCAGAGGATCACCACCACCGCCTTCTTCGCCGAGGTAAGCAGGGGGTGTCGCGGGGAGGCACAGCACGGCTGAGCCACCGCTGCAGGTGGGTGTCCATCCATCCGTCCATCCATCTGTCCGTCTTTCCCTGCCGGGCTGGTCATCAGCCAGGATGAGGGTTAAGCTGCAGCAAGGCTCTGCCCGTCCTCCTGGGCTTCCCGACCCTCCGGTAGAGGGGATGGCAGAGAAGCGCTTGCAGGAGTCCAACTCTGAACACATCACCGCCATGAGCCAGCAAACCGTAGCTCCGTCCTTACGTACCACCCGAAGGAATGAGGTGACTCAAGTCCTTTCCCCTCGCCGGCAGCGCAGCCAGCAGACTGTAACACTATCTCTCCGTACATACCACCTTAAAGCCCTGGGCCACTCGAGGAGTTTTTGTTACATAAAGGAGCACCTTATGCCAACAATGCAGAACTATATCCCCCCTTATAAACCACCTTTTAAATTCTCAGCTGCTTAAGCAGCCTGGGATTAAGGCACTGTTTTTATTTTCTGTTTGGCTGGGGGAGCTGCCGGCCCGGCTCTTGGAGCCTGTCCCAGAATCTGCTTTAGTTTTGGAGTGTGGTTGGCTCTCTGCATCCTTAAAGGGTTTAAAATAGCAGCTTTGCCTCACCGTGGAGCTGGAGGGGAAGGAAGCAAATGCCTGTGTCTCCCTCTCTCAAAACTGATGAGGTGAGAGCTCAGTCCCTTTTCTCTCGGCCGTGCCAGTGACGGAGATGACAGAGGGGAAGCGAGGAGGGGAACGGCTGCTGGGCT
>NW_009626392.1:0-240 GCF_000690535.1 Cariama cristata
GAGGGGACATTTGAGGGTCCCAGGGAGGCTTTGAGGGTCCCAGGGGGTGTCCTGGGGAGGGGTTGAGGGTGCTAGGACAGGGTTTTGGGGTCCCAGGATGGGTTTGGGGGTCCCTGAGGGATCGTGGGGGGGGTTCCAGGGTGGGTTTAGGGGTCTCAGGGGGTCCGGGAGGGAGATCTCAGTGTGGGTTTGGGGGTGCCAGGCCACGTTTAGGGGCCCCAAGATGGATACGGGGCTGCT
>NW_009626392.1:414-633 GCF_000690535.1 Cariama cristata
TGGGGGTTCCCATGGTGGGTTATAGGGTCCCAGGCGTGGTTTGGAGGTCCCAGGTCAGATTTTGGGGGTCCCAAGATGGCTTAGTGGTTCCCAGGCCTGGTTTGGGGGACTCCCAGGTCAGATTAAGGGGTCCCTGGGTGGTTTAGGGGGTCCCAGGGTGGGTTAGAGGGTCCCAGGTCAGATTTGGGGGTTCACTCCCCCCCAAGCCCCCCACTCACC
>NW_009626393.1:0-848 GCF_000690535.1 Cariama cristata
ATTCGTTCTGGAAGACAGAAGTCACACTGGGGTTAAGGGAGCAGCCTGGTACTTGACCTCTCGCAGGGGCCCAGACAGTGCAGAGATGTTGCAGAGAACCGTGCTGTCCGGAGCAGGGCACAGCCCCTCCCGAGCCAGCCCCGAACCAGGGTATCGGCGGATTCTCGGGGATTTCTTACCCCAGGCAGCCAGCGGCTGGCCCGCCTCTGGGCAAAGCAGCCATTAAAAGCACTACCAGGTTCACTCTGAGCTAAGGCACACGTGGGCTTCACCTCAACAGTCTGTGCGCACCACGGCTGCCTGCGCTTAAACCCCTATTTACCCCAAACCACCTCAGTTAAGAAACTGCCAAAGTTTTCAGTGGCCTTTGCCTTAATGGCTGCAAACAGCCGGCGGTGACCACCAAGGAAAGGCAGCAGGACCAGTCCTGCCTGTACGCTCTGCCCGTCGGCGAGTGCCACAAGCCAGGCTGCTCTTCCTCTGAGGTGGAGGAGGACGTCAGCTCCTTCAGCACCCACATGCACCCAGGCCCGGAGCTGAGGGTGTGCCAGGAACACGCCGGCCGTGCCACCGCAGAAGCGAGGGGTGGAGAAGGTACCTTTCTGGTCTGGTGTAGGAAACGATGGAGTCCAAAGGAGGTAAGGGGTCGAACCCCATCACAGGCTGCGAGGTCACCTCCTGCAGGGGGCGGGGGGGGGAGAAGAAAGAAGGGGTGAAGGCTGCGTCGCCAGCAGCAGTAAACACCAAAGCATGAAGACGGTTGGACCAGCTGGACAGCCCTTCGTCTCGGGGAGCGCAGCAGAGCCGGGCACCGGCTGCAGACCGGCCCGCCCCCCCCGGTCCCCCAA
>NW_009626393.1:879-1513 GCF_000690535.1 Cariama cristata
GCCCACACGTGTCCCCAATCTGCTGCCCTGGGAAGCCATGCGCACAGGGAGGACACTTGGAGGTCTGGCGGGTGCTTCTTGCTGGTGGCTGGGGTTTAAGAAGTGCCCCGCATGTGCACATGCAGCAGGGAGGTGAGTGCCGTCACACCACATGCAGCAGCACCGCCTGCGCCCTGTCAGGGCCCCTCACCAGAGGAAGAGCTGCCGTGGCCTCCTTCATCTCCGAGAGGACGACGTGCCGGTAGATGTTCCTGGGTGCGCTCTGGTACCGCATCTTCCTCCTAAAGCAGGGAAGGGGGGACAGAGGATTGCACCAAACACACCGCAGCACTGCCAAATTTCAATTTCTGCTTCTCTAGGTGCATCATCAGCTTCACCCCGGCTCTGGGGGGGATGCGCCGTATCGGACCGAGCTGGCTAAAGGCAAAGTGAAAGTTGCTTGGCAACTGCTGACCTCCGGAGGAAAGAGCAAAACAGCTCAGGGACACTGTACCGATCTCTCTCACCGGGTCAGCAGACCAAACTCACTTTGGTTTAGGACAAGATCTAACGCCTCTCTCTCCTGCTTCTCAGAGCTGGAAAGCGTTCTAAGCACTCCCATGCAGCCATCCCTGCCCCTCCCAGCCAGCAGCAA
>NW_009626393.1:1529-18126 GCF_000690535.1 Cariama cristata
CCCGGGGCATACACAAGGGCTGGGGCTGGGGAAAGCCAGCACAGCACAGGCTCCCCAGCGAGCGAGAGGTACAGCTCTCAATTCACGTTTGTGCAAAGTACGGAGGAGCAGCCTTCCCGGCCCCACAGTGTAACCCTTGGCATCAGCAGCCACCATCAGACGGGCAGTCATGGGGCTCTGAGCAAGGCCCAGCACCACTGCTGCCCAGGACAGAGCTGCTCTCATCCACAGAGCCCCCCGGTCGGCTCCGTCCCCATGTTTCAGCACCCATGCTGGTACGAGAGCCGCTCACCTCCGCCTGCTGCACTCACTTGTGCTCAGACTCCTCCACCAGCGGGTCCCGGGCATCCACCATGCACAACACCTCGTGGACGTTGGTCTCCAGCCACGCCATGACGGCTGGGGCCTTCCACAGGGAGTGAGTCCTTCCCACGTAGAGGGACGTCAGCTGGTTCAAGGCGGGAGGCTGGCTACGGGAGACAGTTGTTATTCAGGGCACTCTCCTCCTTCCCGCCTGCAGGTCCCTGTGCGAGCTGGCAAGGGCTCATCTCCGCACTGTGCTTCGGCGTGAGAACACAAAGAGAGGAATCGCAGGCTCCCTGCTTTGCTATTTCCATCTACCTTCACCAGTTTTTCCTGCCTCCATCTGTTTTTGGGGTAAGCATAGCCACGAGATGAAAGTTAATGCTGCCTTGACCCGAGGGGGAGACCGTTTGCATGTTTGGGATGACCACGTGTCAGGGAAATCCAGACTGGTAGGAGACAGCCTGCCCTGAGAGCACTCACACGTTGCTCTCTCTTACTACATGTACTGACAAGCTTCGGTGTGAACTTCTGACCCATCCACGTTAAGGTGAGGCGGGTCTGTTAGCGTTATCTGGTGGCCATTATGGAAATCCATTATCAAAGCATCTAACAGCCTACTCAGGAAAACCAAATATTCTCCTCCGCAGCTTTGTAACTCCATTAGCTGCCTCAGCAAGCAAAAGCCCCACTACTGGCAAAATCGATTCCTTCCCTTTATTGAGAACATCTCCAGGGCTTACCTTATCTGAGCATTCAGCCCAAAAAAGGAATGGGACGCGACCCTGGCATCGGGCTGCACGCTGCAGTGATCCAACAACGGCATAAGAACTGCAGGAGAAAGTCAGACAGCTCGCTTTCAACAGCCCGGCGAGGAGCACCGTGGAGTGGCCAGTCCCCACTGCCGGGGCTGCAGAGGGACAGCCCCATCCCAGGGGGCCAGGACCCCACCGGGGCACTGAGCGAGGACCCACGCAAGAAGGGTGCGAGGATGCTGCTGGGGGTTATGCTGCGTTTTGATCTGTGCACGGATGATGGAAACAGATTCAGAGTAAACAAAAAAGGACAACAAACTTCCCCCCTCCCAGTGAAATAAGGTGCAGTTTTCTACACTGAAGGCTGCTGGCCTTTGAATTTGAACAAGGGTTTTATTTCAGTCACTGTGACTGGCAGTAAAAAAGCTGGCTTCAGCCAACACAAACTAAACCTCTGTTGGAGAGCTGGTTATTCCTGCCTATAAAGACACACCCTCCTCTGGGCCCAGAGGGGCTGCGTATCTCCTTCCATGGACAGCAGCACCAGCTGGATGAAAGCAGGAGTGATGGGCACCCAAGGAGAGCACATCTAAAGCAGAGCTGTGCCTCGGAGGGAAAGCTGAGAGAGACTTGCTGTCTCGGGTCTGGGCAACCCCGGGGTGAAACATTTTCCTGCTCCAAGACTCTGGCTCTCATCCACCCCCAACTTGCACGTCCATGACCGTCTCTAACGAAGGGGCATCAGCTGCTCCAAGGAGGGTGCGCAGCAGGGAGAACGGTTGCCGACCTCCTCCTAACATGTGCAGGGCTCATGGTTGCAGGGGCCCTACCCGGTTCCACCGTTCTCTCCCCGGTCCTGCCACGGTGAGGGAAGGCTGAATCCCACCACCATCACCACACCAGACGTCGGTACAGCAGTACCCACCACCACCGAACTGCGCGAGCCGCATCACCCTCCAAGTCAGGGCTCCCATCTCCCACAGACAGAGGTGAACGTCATTTGCAACCCAGGGCCAAACTGCCGCCTCTGCATTTGACTGCCTGGAATCCAGCCTTCGCTCTCACAGATGAAGGCAGTGACAAAGCCTGCAGGGACGGACTTACCGGTGGGGACAGACTTACCGCTTGGGAACATGATCAAGGCGAGCTGGAGGAGCCTGGCAGCTCTCTCCCGGGCCTGGCTCAGCTCCAGCTCCGAGCGCTCCTCCTGCTGGCTCAGGAAGAAATAGGCCAATGGCACCGAGAAGGCAAAATTGGGCAGCTGGGACAAATTCCGGTGACTCTGCAGGATCAGAGAGACAGATTTACCGAGAAATGATGCTGTGCAGAACGATCTCGATGTGGCTGGGCTGCACATAGGGTGGGGTTTCTTGCTTGCTGGATTAAGTTCCTTTCCAGCCGCTGGCTTGGTGCCCCCACAACTGAGTAAGCAATTTTGAGTTCGTACAATTGTTTGCAGGGTAGCAGGATTACAAGAACAAACACCCCAGCCTTTACAGGTCATTCCAACGCTGTCGGGATGCCAGTGTGGCCGTGAGACAGCCCTCAAAGGGCTAATCTGGTTACGAAACCCTCGTGCTCTGTGGCACAGCGTGCCAGCCCGGGTGGGGAGAGCCCCGGGAAGCAGCTTTCCTCTCTCGGCCCCCTCTCTCGCCAGGGCTGCCTGTTGGCAACTCACCTCCCACTCCTGGAACATGCGGGTCAGGAAGGTGTATTCTCTAGCTCGGAGGGACAGAAAATCTATCAGCAGCAGCACACACAGCGGGTCATTCTCTGGATCAAGGCTTTGGAAGGAGGTGAGCACAAGGGGAGGAAACAAAATCAGTGTCACAAAAGCTGAAATAGCTGCCCTCATTTCTAAGTCAAACCAGACTTTCCCACTAGCACCCAGAGAGCTTCCGTGACTCAGCAAGCAGAGATAACGGGAACATGGTCGTTCCTTCATGGCCAGAGTGACGGTGCAATGCCCTGCCCGCTCTGCGTCCCTGCAGAGGCGTGACGGCCCCCCGTCGCCACCTTGGAGGAGGACCGATGGCCACAAACCAAGCAGGCTGAAGCCACCGTTGTACAACTCCTCCGCAGAGACTCCGGGCTCAGTGGACTGGCTAGGCCTGCAGCTCCGTAGTCGAGAGCAAGGGCCACCCAGGTCCCATCTGCTTAAGTCTCCTCCTCAACAATCACTTCTCTCCAAAGCAGCACCACTGATAAGAGCACGTGCTCAAAACTAAGCCGTGACACTGCATTTGTAAGGAGTGGAAACAAGCCCCCCCTGAGCCTGGGAGCAGCAGTACACCTTGTTGGCTTCTGTCCCACCCGAGTTAGGCTCGGTGCATTGTTCCCCCAAGCCTGAGATGCCCTGCCCCATCCCGCAGGGAACAAATGGGGTGCAGCCCTCAGCGGGGGCACCTACCTCAGAATCAGCTTGCAGAACTCCAGGGCTGTCCGGGGACAGCCTCTCTTCTCCAGGAACATCAGGTGCTTGAAGAGAGCCAGGAAGAAAGCCCTGCGTGGGGAACAGCAACACGGTTTAGAAGCCAGATTTGGAGAGAAGCACCTCGTGCCACTCAAGAACGGGGACACACCGTCAGCTCCAGCTCTCGCCCCCCCGAGCATCAGCACTGCTGTGCAGCCAAGGGGGTCCAGGGAACCTAGCCTGGAGCAGTATGGGGTGCCACAGACCTGCCACTTTCCCATCTGTTTTGTGCTTGTTTTAATCTCTTTGTGCAAGTACAGGGACAGCAAACCCACAGCCTGCTCTGCAGACCAGGGCTGACAACTCAGGCAACAGAGTAACTCCCCAAAGTCTGCATCCTGCCTCATCCCAGCCCGCCCAGCCACGCGGGGCCGGCGACACAGAGCATGTGCGACGCGTACCGGGGGAGGACTAACACCCAAATTGGCGTTACAGATCGCAGTGCTCAGATCACAGATGGCACGAAGCCCGTCAGCGAGGGGGTACTGGAAATCTGAGCAACCTCCAGGTACAGCAGTTTGGGAGAGATGACTTGGGTCAGCTGACTGGAAAATTCCCAGAATAAAGTCACCTTTCCCCACAGCTGCAGAGCTGTCATTATGTAAAGAGCCGGGCCGGGCGCAGCACGAGTGTTGGGGACAAAGGCCGGGCAGGCAGCACGCAGGTGTCCAAGCACAGCCGTAAATACACAGTGAGTGTTTTTGTGACAAAAAATAACTGCCATGTTGGGCTAAGGGGTACTAATTGCATGAGAAGGATGTGACAGGGAGGAACAGTTAATTCTCTAGTAAGAAATCCCTTGGGAAAGAGGATGCTTTGCAAAGAAACCTCAGCGCAAGAGCTGCTGGTACCCCAGCATCCATCTCAGGAGCCCCGCTGCTGCCTCAGTGAGGGGCTCTGCCACCAACTGCCGAGCAGCAGAGCCTGTTCTGACAGAAGGGGACATTCAAGGTCCCCGCACCACCGCTCGCCAGCGTGGATAACGCAGCAGACATTGTGAATCTGGGTCTCCGTGTCCAAAGTAGGCCAGGGCACACCACAACAGCTCTCTGGCAGACACGGGGCAGGCAGACGTGCCGCCTACCTGTTCTCCGGCCGTCGGTAGTCCAGCCTGCAGGTCCCGCTGGTCAGACTGAAGACGGGGTGGAAGGCACGCTCCAGGCTGTACAGCGCCCGCTCTGCAGACAGCAAGGACAGCGTCAGGGCATGCCACCGCCCTGGCACACCACAGGGCCCCAGAGCTCGCAAAATGGCAGTCGATTTGGCCCAGAAGACATCGATGATTGAGAGCTCCGGCACCCACGAAATAAGCTTGTTCACGCTCTAGCAACACACACAGCTATTTCAGAGTATGTGGTCGCAGCAGATACCCAGGCAAGCGAGCCCTGTTCCTGTCTGCGGGCATTAGATCTGGTTGTGAAAGGCAACTCTTCTGAAAGAGGTCTGGGATCGAGGCTGGTACAGCCGCCTCTGCCACAACTATCTTCACATAGGGAAGCCAAAGATCCTGTCCTCACTTTGCCTCTGGCCTTTCCAATCATGCTGGAGAGCACGTGCCCCAGTTACCAAACAGCGCATCTGACACCCGAGGGTGCAGCACAGCAGTTGGAGGGGCAGCCACCCTCCGGGACAGCTCTTGCTCCCACGCAGCCTGCGGTGCCCCAAGGAGCACAGCCCGATATGCTGGCCTGCAAGACGCTGGTCAAAGGCAAAGCAGGCTGGCCCGCAAGGCTGGGCAGGCTCCTTGCAGAGGGCATAGGCTACTAAACAAGGTACTAATCTGTGTCTTGTAGTTACTAAATCAGACCTTCCTCCTGCAAGGGATATCCTACAGGTAGGACCCCACCATGTCCAGACAATCTCTCAACTAATTTTGAAGGTGAATGCTGATGTGCTTTGGCCCAGACAAGCACGTCCAGCTCTAAATGCCTCCAGCAAAAGCTGCTGGTCTGCAGGATCACATAAGGACGAGTGCTCACAGCCCAGAGTCACAGATACGGAGCCAAACCAACCCTTCTGGTTTGCCGCTTCTCTCTTGAAACAAACCCAAAACTGAACCAAAAGCCTTTGTTTATTAATTCATGCCAGGACATCTGCTCCTCACCTCAGCTCTTACCTATGAGATCACGGGCCATCTCCTGATCCTCCTGCATCCGGCACATGTCGCTGAGCTGCAGAAGGGAGTCCACGTGGTACGGGTTCATCTGAAGCAGCAGCTACAGAAGAGCATGAGCTTGATTACACAACAGCACAAATCACCGGTTTCTCGTGCACTCTGCCTACGAGGCAAGCTCTGTAAGTGTGGCAGGGAGGCAAATGCCCTGACACCACACCTAAGAGAAAGGGGCTGTTCTTGCCCCTGGGTCTGAAGGTGAAGAAATCCTGTCCCACACCATCAGAGAGCTGATGCCAAGACTGTGGTGCCAGGCTGGGAACGCCCCTCACGTGAAAGGCTAAAACTACAGATTAAAAGAACCTAAGAACAGTTATGCTGGGTCAGAGCAGAGGTCCATCTTGCCCTGCCTCCAAAAGCAGATGCCTGAGAAAGAGGGCACGAAGCTGGGCACATGTGATGACTCCCAGCACACTCTAAGCTGCCAACCTTCAGGGGTTCAGGGACACCCCATTGTCAAACATGCCATTTATATTAATGGTGCTTCCTCTCATGAATTTGTTCACTTACTGACCCAGGGACCTTTCCAGCACTCCAGCTCTCCGATACAGAAAGCCAGCGCTCAAGCACACAATGTGAACCACTTCCTTTCATCCCAACCTGTCAGCTCCGTCCCTGGGTTGGAAGGGATGGCAGGGAGCTCTCTCCCTACACCATGCAGGATCCAAGCCCTCAATCGCAGCTTCCCTCAGGCAGCTCCCTCCCATCCGACCCAGCTTTTCCAGCGCTGAGGCCATGCCAGGCCTTTGATCATCTTCACTGTCCTCCTCCGAATCTCTCCCAGCTCCACCACATCCTTTTGAAGGTGAGGGCCCAGAACCACACACAATATTCAAGATGTAGGCAGCAGGCATAATTACATTTTTATTCTCTATCCCTTCAACAATTCTGAGCATTTGATCAGGCTTTTGTTTCCTCTGGCTACCAAGAGGACCTTTTGACCCATCTATTACAATTCCAGGATCCAGCTCCTGAATCATAATGGATTAAAAATATTTTTTTCCGGGCTTCAGAATAGAAGTTTAACCACACCTAAAAAGCCCCTGCATTCACTAATTATATTATAAATGGGCTACTCCTTCCAAGCACCTAAACCTCAGTTTCAATACAAAAATACTGAAGCCTCTTCAAATCTGCTCACGGTTTAGTTCTGGGATTTTTTTTTTTCTCCCCCCAAAACTGAAAAAATACAGCTTCAAGAGCTCCAGAAGCTGTACATCTGCAGGGCGATGGCCAGCGTGACCACGTACAGTACAAAGCCTTTACGTTCTAGGCTGTCCCGGCCCAGCGCCTTTGCCTCGGTGCCACTAGCCTGGCGCTTTACCTCTTCCTCGCTTGCTCTTAAGTTCCTTTCTAGTCCTCCTTTTTGGAAGGGGTGGAGCACCAAGGGACACCGTGATGGGAAAAAAGCACTCTTCGTGCACTTACAACTTCCTCACCAAGACCCTTTTAACTCAATAGCAAGAGCAGAAAAAATGCTCACTGAGCAGAACCCTCAAAAAAATAACGTTTTGCATGCTGAAACCACAGCAGCAAGGCAGGTCGGGGCTCCAGCTACATTGACACTGCGGTTCTCACAGATAAACTGCTTGGGGGTTTGAAGTACTTCTGGCATTGGTAAACCCATCTGTTAGATTTAACCTTTAACAGAAAAGTAGAAGACTAAAGCTGTAGGAATATCTTCAAACGTAGCCAGACCCACTTAACAGGGACAGAGCGTTAAGACGAAAATGGGCCACAGAAAACCCGTCCTGCTCTGCACAGCCGTGCAAGACCGTCTTTGAGCTGTCCTGAGGACGCTGGCTCTCAGGTCGATCACCGCTGCACAGGAATTACCTCGCACCATTTAAGGCAAATCCCTCAGTCCAGTCAGCAGGCAGAACTGATGAGCTGGAGAGAGCAGCAGCCATGAGCAGAGGGTGGGAAAGCAGAAGGAAGTAAACTTGATTTAGCAGACAATGGCCTCTTTAAGAGACTTCTCCAGGGCATGTATCCGAGCTCATGTGGCCAGGGTTTTCAGAGCAAAAATACCTCGGTTATGGTTCAGTAGGGTGCAGAGCAATTTTACTGTTGCTTATCGTTACAAACTATAAATGTTACCATACAGTTTAATGAGCTTGGACACGCATGAAGAACTTTCAACACAAAGACTGTTTTGCTGGAATACCAAGAAAAGACACATTTTGCATCCATACAGGAGTTTATAAATAGAACAGCTGTTAGTTTAGATTCCCATTTAAAGATTGGTTTATACAATATTTTTCCTTTCCCAGCTGAAGAGCTGAGACAAGGGAGCTTTATTCGTACGCTTTCAGCCAAACGGTCAGTTCCTACGGGCTCCTCTTCCAGACAGCTACCGGGTATGCTCTCGGGCAGAGCCACCAAGGCTTGGCCACCAGCCACTGGACCTCGTTTGCACCAAGGTGGCCACTTATCTTATTCGTAAGGTGAAAGCAGAGCTCAGTGAGCAATGCTGCCTCGCCCCATGCAGAGGGGGCACGGGGCTCTACTGCTCAAAATGAGACTGGCGAAAAGTAAGCACTGGGATGCATCAGCCCACCTCCCCTGCCAGGGAAAGGGGCTGCAGGAACGCAGGGGGTAACAGCATGGGCAACACAATTTCACAACATACCACAATGTTGTTGGGGTCCATGGACTCTACAGCATCCAGGAACTTGAACTGCACTTGCTGGTACTCGCGATGGTGCTCGAACGTGAAGTGCTGCACCCCCTTCCTGGTGTCCACCAGCTGCATGGCAATACCTAGAGGGTGGAGGGGGGACGTGGGTACCACTGCTGCCAGCACAGCGGCGAGAGAAGCTCTTCTGCTTTCTTATCACACTGAAAGCTCATTCACGTCACTGGGTCCAAAGCCAGACGTGTTTTCAGAGAATTTCACTCTTCCCTCCTCTCCTGAGCCAAAGTCCGAAACCCACCCAAGAAGCCCAGGCAGTGTGCTCTCCCCACGGGTATTTCTCATTATCCAGCAATACGGCTGTTAAGAAGGGAAGTACTCATCACCTGCTATTTCCAATAATGGGGAAAAAAAAAGCTCAAACACTAAGATACAATAGGACAGACAAGCAGTTCCCTTTCTGCATCAGCCAGTACGAAGTCCGGGCCTGGCAGCTGATGAAAGCAGCTCCAGTTTCCGCGCACTGAGGCTCTAGGAAAGCCAGGCTGGCAGGAGCAGCCGTCCGTACCAACGCGGGCATGGGACCGACACGTCCCGTCGGCTAGCAGCAGTGCGGTGCTTCGGGAGGTGGCACTGAAAAGCCTCACCTGTTTTGCTGTAGCGCGGCCAGGTGTTCTTGGGAGCCGTCAGCCACGTGCTGCGGACGTACTGGCGCTGCCTTTGCCTTGGCCTGAGGAAATAAACATGACAGGTCACAATTTCTCTGTACTAACAGAATGAGGAGGGCTGAAACCATCCAGAAAAAGGACGATTCAGGGTGAAAAAAAAAAAAAAAAAAAGATATCCAACTTCTTCCCAGCTGCAGCCCTGCCACACGGAACTTTTGCCCAGAGCTTTAACACATTTGCCTTCAAGACACAACGTAACTTCGCTCAGGCTCTGCCTTACTTGAACGATTCCTCTTTGGGCCAGCCGGTGCCTCCAGCATTTCCACTTCAATAGCTTCTCTCCCCTGTTTTTATTCCTGCCAAGTTCTCAGCTGCCTCTCTGCTTCAAACAGCTTCCCAGGTCCAATTAAGAGAGCCCCATGTCCCTCTGACTCATCTCTCTTCCCAGCAGTGCCTTCAAATGTCAACTGATTTAGTTTAAGCCATACTCACAAATGCAACCAATTTATTGGTTCGGGGCAGGAGAAATTCAGAAATCAAGGCTACTCTAAGAAAGTCATGTCTCCTCAGTAAAGGACTGCTGCTTCTTCCTCAAGAGCTAAATATTCTTCCACAGACTCTCTTGGAGAAGGTTTCTGCTTCCACCATCACTGCTCTGAGCTTACGCCCTTCTTATGTGCTCATTTTTCAACCAGCTCCTGAAAGTGGGGATTTTCTGGATAATGCTGACCACAGTGCAACGGATAATGGCATAGAGACCTCACACCCAAGCAGTAGGTTCCCTGGGCCCCTGAGAGCAAATGCATGACACCTCCCTGGAAAGTATTCAGTCGCCACTCTGTAAGACATCAGAGACTTTGGCATAGCAACAAGAGGCAAGTAGTGGAGAAAGAAAAGAAATCTAAGAGTCTATACCCTATGAATTTGAGTGAAAGGACTTTAGAAGGGTGTTTTGACAGTAAATGAGAGGGGAAATCAGCAGAAGAAAAAGCAAATGCTAGCAAAAGCCTGGAGAAGCCTTACTCCCCCTCACACATATCACAGGAAAATACTCACCTGTCCCAACAAGCGACTACTAAATGCGTAGGACACCCTGAACCCTGGATCCCCTGCCCAAGCGTGGCACTGGGGGCTCGGTAAACCGTACCAAGGGAAGGACAGACAACCGACCCAGACTTTGAAAGGGTTTAATAGTAAATTCTGGACTAACCTCTGATCACCAAGAACAGCACGAGCCCCAAAGTATCTCTTCAACTCATTCTCCGGATTCAAGTTTCTGAGAAGGTTGAAATGAGAAAGAAAAGCCACCGTCAGTTAAACACAGCCAAAAGTCTCACACTTGAGTCCTCTCCATCAACACCAAGTGCTCTGTACCTCAAGCTGCTCTAGCCAAGCCCCCGAACTGTCACACACACACCACTGATCCGACACAACACACAGAAAGGAGACTAAAAATGGTCAGAACAGGAGGCATCGGAAGCCCTGTTCAGATGCACGCTTCCTTCGTGCTCTGCTCCGAGGACAGCGCTGAGCTGGGGAACACTTCTGCTGCCCTCTCCAGGGCATCTGGGGCCTTAGCCTGGGATAATCCCGGGACAGCTTCCATTCGGGAGAGCACGCTCACGGTACGCGTGCCTGGAAAACACGAGATACCTGCTGCCGAGTCTAGCAGCGGCAGCCTGCAATTCAGGTCAAGCACCCTAACCACTGCATGAAGGCTGGCAAGGATTAAAACACATTTTTTTAAAACAAAGATCGCGCATCAAAGCATGACAACACCTACAGTTTTCTTGATCTAACATTTGGCCCAGAGAAGGGAGGCGTATTTGAGAACTGCTTCTCTCTGCTGTGCAGTGAGCAGGGCTGGAAGAGAGGGAGTGGGAAGGCTGAGATCCAGCACTGCCAACCCTCACCCGCTCCGAGATTATCCAGCTCTCAAAGGTTTCTGAATAATGTTTCCTTGACCAGAGAACTCACTGAAGTTTAAAACCACCTCTAGGTAAACAAACATTCTGGCTTTACTGCAGTGTCCCTGAACTGGCTGTGCTAGCACTGAGCGCCCACCAGCCTAGACTCAGCTTTCATGCAGTGTGACTGGAGGTTTCAAAACCGGGACTGGTACGTTGTCCCAGCTACAAGTTTAAATGTTGTCTCCAAAAAGAGAAGGAGCTGCCAATGTCTGTATGAGCCCAGGACCCAAAACATGCCGGACACACCAGCCAGCCCATCCCCAACAGGTTTCCCACTGCAATAGAGGCCCAGATGTTACAGATCTCGAGTCTGAGGCAGATTCATTCTTCAGCTCTTGGACACGCCTGGCGCCGAGTCCACTTTGTTGATGGTGACATGTGGGAAAGGCTAGACAAGTCTAACTTGCTTTCCTGGTGAAATTAGCTCCTGGCACTGCTCAGCCCTCCTCGGAGGGTAGCACAGGCTGTACTGGGGCCTGCTGCTCACAGCGCCTGGTCTGAACGCAGTCTGTCACCTGGCCAGGCCAATTCGATGTCAGGGCTTTACACACCAGGGCTCTCAGCAGCTCTGCAGAGATTCTCCTACAGAGTCACAGAGCATTTTAGGCTGGAAGGCACCTCTGGAGGGTAATCTGCTCCAGTCGCCCACTCAAACCAGGCTCAACAGCACAGAATACCAGTCACCACTCAGAACCGACCACAGCTCCAAGAGCGATGGTTAGAAACGCGGACGTGCACAACCATTACCACAACCCCTTTCAAGCAAGATCCTGAATCCATGGCCAGATCGCACTGGGAGGCTCCCAGATCCCTTCCTCAGGGGAACAGACACCCCTGTCACACCCAAGGCCAAAACCAGGAAGGTAGCAAGCCCTACCTGTGCTCTACATAGAGAAGAGGCCTGCTGTCAGCAATTATCCCGCTCTGCATCTGCTGCGATAGCCCACTGGTATCCTCAATCTTCTCCAGCAGGCTGTCGATGTCTTCCAGGTCGTTGTCTTCCTTAAGATAGGCACGCACAAAGACAAGGCAGTTATTACAGAACGGGCGACCGCGGCCTGCAGGTCAGCCAGCAGAGATCACACCCGATCTCCGTGTGATACTGGCACAGCCCCCACCACTCGCCCTGCTGGTACCCCATCGCCCACCTCAGGTATGCACGTACTCTCTTGTTGAGGCCTCCTGCTCTCCACTCAGCATTCTTTATTCCCTCAGGAATCCCACCCGGAGCCTGCCTTCCCTGCCCAGCTGCTCCTAAAAGCGCTGGCTGCTCTTCCCCGCTTGCTCAAGGTATCGCAGGGCTGTTGCTCTTCACACCAGCATGAGTCCGATTGTGCCAGCTGAATACACCTAGCACGGGCAAGAGCTGGCAGGCTGTCTGGTCTCTGGTCTGCCCCCTCCTACTCAGCCTTTGCTGTGCTTTCTCTGGTTTATTTCTACTACAATTTCTACTACTATCTACTACAATCACTCTAATATCACGAAATGTTGGGGTGCTGATTTTAATCATAAATAGTTAAATAATCAGCCTTTAACCATCTACTTTCCATGGAAACACTAAGTTACTGCTGCGACCCTTGTAATAAGATATCAAACACTCTCATGGCTTTAACCCAGTTTTAATGTATTGCACTCTCACTTTCCCCATCTTCTAACAACCCAAAGAATATATCCAGTAGTGCACATTCAACAGTTGTATAACACTTTTATCCTGATTTTCCTCCATTTTTCCCCAGAAATAGCAAATGACACATTTCTTACGCGACCATTTCACATCCTCCTCACGATGTACGTGGGTGGAACACGGAATTCCATTCATGACAGCCAATAGCGCTGTGAGCTTGCCTTTTCTGGCTAAATATAGCCACTCCGCGTGGAGTGGATACATGAAAAGTTTATAATGTGGTTTGCATTTCAGTCTTCGAACAAAGGTAGTATTATCTCTAGTTAGCAAACCAAATTGCCTGGTTCTGGGTATGAAGTCTCCCTACAGTCCACAGCTGGCAGATGTCACCCTATTGCTTGTTATTCTCAGACCGGGAGAGCAAACGGGCTTTTTGACCAGGCTCTCTGCCTTAGTAACTCACTCCCGAGCTCCCCCAGCTGAATTCCCGGGGAGGAGGCGGCCAGCCAAGCACCCACACCACAGTCACAGCTCACCCATTCAGCACCCTGCAGCTCAGGATGTTTAGCAAAGGATCTCCCTCGAGTAGAGTTAAGACTCTTAAACCTTAGCAGAAAACTAGCTCCCACTTGGACTTTATTTCTATTAAATTTAAAAGACTGTAATCTATTTAGTCTCCCAGCCTAGCTCAAGTAGATAAAGTATGTTGAAGCACTAAAATTTGTCTCGTAGTTTTATCCACAACACACGGGGACACTGGATAAAGTTCTCACTCCAAGCACCCTTCCTTAGGGGTAGACAGGTTGGTCAGCGAGAATCGCTGTCCCCTTGCTCCCTTCACCACTGAGGGGATGGAGCAGGGCCCGCGGGAAGAGCGCCTGGCAGTGCATTTGCTGATAACACACCAGCCGATGCTCCTCTCGGCGTTCAGCTACCATGTCAAACTACAGAGAAGGTGCGCGGCTGCGCACGGGGGAGAAGGGAACGTGAACGATGGCTGGCAGCGAGAGCTCCGCAGGGCTCTGCGGAGCCGGCAGAGCCACCTAAGTAGGGCAAGGAAAATATAATGAAAATGGCAAAATTCCTCACACAGTACCCCCTGGCGTGCAAAGCCCCGAAGCTGAGATGAAAGAAGATGCTGCTGAGGATTTCAGCCCTAAGCATTTGCAGCAGAGCTGCGCCAGCTCCGGCTGCTTGAAGGACCACAGTTAAAAGCCGCTTTTGCCGTTTCATAATTTTAAATGAGTACAGCGCAAAAGGAAGCATTTTGCTGCAAAATCTTTTCTGCAACAACCTCAGAGTTCCCACTTTGTCAACTGCAATGGAGACATTAGGACAGTCACTAACGCTCAGAGCAAATGCAGACATACCAAAGTCTCCCCTGCTGAAGTTTTCTTGGTTTTCCTTTTCTTTTTTTTCTTTCGTGGCTTGTTACTCAACATAGGCTGCAAAGACAAATGGAACAGATGTCAGAGCATGCCCCGGGGCTGCAGGGAAGAAAGCTCCATGGGGCAGAAGAGCATTTCCCACAGAGATCAGCATGCCAAGAGGGGCTTTAAATGAAACCAATACTGATTTTTCCAAGTTTGTCAGCGAGTGGAAATTAAGACAGAAGGAGAAAAATGGAGGAAAGCACCAAAGTTTTACAAACATAAGGGTTACACCTCAGCTGACTTTCATATCAATTCCCAAGACTATAAAATCAGGCAAGAAAGAGTTTAGACACCTCAGGTGTGCAAGAAACATTTCAGCCCTTCTTCAGTCTCTAGGATAAACTTTTTTTGTTTTTCTAGTCAGCATGACAGTTTCATCAGTCACTCCAATTTCCACAGAAACCAACACCTGCCCGAAAGCACCACATGATACAGGCTCCTCTCGCCACAGATGCAGCTACTTCAGCTCACAATGCTGCGTGGCACTCCCTAACTCGACAGGCACGCTGCTGTCCACGCTGGTTCTTCCCCAGAGCGTACAGAGCTGAAAAGCACATCTCCAAGATCTACGCAGGTAATACAGCGAGTAACAGCATTACCAGAACAACCCCATAGCTCCCGAGCTGATTTCAGAGCCGTGGGAACATGGAGCCCTCATTTGGCTCTATCAAAGGGTGAGGAGACGCCTGCCGAGGGCTCCCACGTTCCTACCTGGTAAGCTCTGAGAGAAGCAGCAGGTGCACCCTGCAGTGCTTACGCAGCAAATTCAGCGGGTCAGGGCCTGCTGGAGCCACCGCTCACGCTTGGACCGACCGAGCAGAGCTCACACCGCACATCCAGAGCGCTCCCAGGCCCCTGGGCTGGCTGAGGCCCCCAGCACAGCTGGACTGCACACAGACAGTGGTCTTCGCTCCTCTGGCCGCACCGCCTGGCACCCAAAACCCATGGGCACCCACCCCAAACGCTGAGCCCTAACGGGTGAGGCCAGGGGGCCAATGCCCCTTCACTCCCCCTGCCCCTCGCCTCCAGTGAGACATGGACTAGACTTGCAATGCCAAATTGTTAATTAAGTGCCCCTTTCCTTATGTGCTCCTGCAAGGAGATGCTTCTGAGCTGATACGGACCACAGGAGGGAATTTTAACACAAAATGCCAACAAAACACTACAGGGAAGAACAAGCTCAGTGTTTAGTTTACATCACTTCAAGTCTTCACGTTGTCCACTCGAAAACAAACACTTCACCGAGCATTTACCCACCAGCCCAGCCCCACGTGCGGCACAGAGCTCAATTAACTGTGCAGCAAAGGGAGCAGAGAAGCAATCTCTGTTTCAGAACCCCAGGGTGCTTTCCTTCTCGCACGCTCTGCCTGACCTCAGCGCTTGTGAGGACGCAACACAAGGTCTTCCTCAGAAACCTCCCCTCTGCGGCTGTAAAATCTCCCCGGACCCCAGGGACAAAACCCAACTGTCAGCACCAAACTGCTCATTCTCTTCCAGATCTGGAGCCCCAAGCACCTGGGTTTAAGCTCCCTGCATGAGTCGCTCCCCTGAGGCTGGCATCCTCATCCTCTGACAAAATCCAGGCGCAAAGCAAAAGAAACACACTTGCCTGTCACCACAAAGCTCCTCACACACGTAGAGACATGGAGATAAGAAACCTTCTCTCCACACTTCACGTGGTGATCGCCATCATCACTAGATACCTGTGGTTTATTACCGTTTGGTCCGGCTGCTCTGCCTCCTCTCCATCTCTCTGCCCATTGCCATCTGTCTCTTCAATTACAGCCCCTTTGGTGCTCCCTTCTGTTGCATCCCGCTCGCTGAGACGGGCATCCGCTCGCTCCTCTCTGGACGGCAGCTCATCTTCCGACTCCTCAGCAGTGATCTGCGCAAACAGACAGACAAGCTACAGAAACAGCCGGCGTGGGGCTCTGCTCTGCCCTCTCCTGTGCCCAGGGGACAGAATTCCCCAGGGATCTGATCTATTCCACTCCCACCTGGAAATGGAAGAGAAAAATATCGCGGAAGCAGTGCAGGGCTCAGCTGCCCAACTGGCTTCTTTGGCAGATGGATGGGGACGACCTCTCATTTCAAGCGTATCACCCAGTTGGCGTCTGAAGAGCCTGGCACCCACCAACTCCCCAGAGCGGAGCACAGGGCCAAAACACCACATCCACTGCACAGCGCAGCCGGCAGAAAAAAGCATGCCCCTGTCTGGACTCTGCTCGTCCTTGTGAAGATCCTTCAAAACCAGCCTTGTCTACACTCGCACAGCCAAGCCTGGAGCAAGGAGAGGGAACCGCTGGAGCTGGCCAAAGTACCCAGAAAAGAAGGATCAAGCTCTGTCACCTGAAGGACCCATCTGCGCTATCAGGGCCTGCCTGACACCCGACCACCAGCACCAGGACCTTGTGGGGCTGGGAAAGTGGCAGGAATATTCCTGAAAAGTGTCACCCACTGTCTGACCACCCCAATACTCAGGCCCTGCTCTGACAACATCCCAACCCAGACCACCCAACCCCTCCCAGGCCTCTCTCCAATTCCCTCCCTGTTCAGCCCCAGT
>NW_009626394.1:0-302 GCF_000690535.1 Cariama cristata
GAGGTCTGCCCACTGGCCCCCCTGTGTCCCCCCCTCCGTCCGCTTACTCCCATCAGCCTTGCTGGCCTCACGCCGTGGACGGCTGCGCTTCTCACCGCAACCCACACCCCACCGCAACGCCACCTCGCTACATCCGATTCTTTGGGCTTTGAATGGAAGTTACCTGATACGTTTTAGTTCTCTGCGCCTCTGGTTTTTTACAAGCTTCCTTTAGGGCTGAATTATTTTGTAGGACTTTTGACAAGGGCAGGGAGTGATGGGACAAGGGACAATGGCTTTAAACTGGAAGAGGGAAGGTTTAG
>NW_009626394.1:428-859 GCF_000690535.1 Cariama cristata
GTCTGGTGGGAGGTGTCCCTGCCCATGGCAGGGGGGTTGGAACGAGATGGTCTTTAAGGTCCCTTCCAACCCAAACCATCCCATGGTTCTATGATTCTACGACTGGTTGGCGTTTTTTCTATATTGGATCTTGCTTAATTTTAAAACAGGCAGGAATGAATATCTCCGTGCTGCTGCAGCTTGCTGCTTCATTAATGAAAATATCTCTTCTATGACTAGATCCTTGCCATTGCCACCTGAAATTTGTGTAACAAGGGCCCTTGCCATTTAAACAACCAGGTTTTGAATGGTCCTGCAACCATAGCCTTCCATGGTCCAATTCTGCCCATAAATGCATTAGTAGAGTATTTAAAAATGAAGGAGAGCCTGTGGTACAGCCTTTTTGTTCTCAGCTAAAGGCCCAGCCTAGCTGGCAACTAGCTACAGAAGAG
>NW_009626394.1:877-2701 GCF_000690535.1 Cariama cristata
GTGACTCGCCCAGCGTTCCTCCCGGCTCCCCAAAACCCAGGCGGCCCAGCTGCCCAAGCCAGCACCCCCCGTCCCCATAGCGGCGGTGGACGGTGTCGTCATCCTCTGCCCTGACGTCCCAGTGCTCCTGGACCCCGCGCCGGTGCCGAGCGACGGGCTGTCGGTCACCCAGCCACCAGCCGAGCCACGGCAGCAGCCAGCGCTCCCCGTGCAGGGACGTACCTGACCTGCCGTATTAACCCACCCAACTCAGCGTGCCGTTTGATCATTAGAGAGGTGTTATTTAATTTATTTTTTACATACTGCCGTTAATCACACTGTCTCTGATTGTGCTGATAATTTTTGCTCCTCCTCAGCCCAGTAATCAACAATTACTCACAGGTCTTGTGGCAATACCAACACGCAGGACACGATGACTTGATTTGTTCTTGGTGTGAAGCCAATTCAGACAGCTGCTTTGGGGTTTTTCTCCCGCATTCCCCTCCCCAACAAGGGGATGTAGGGTCTCCGTCTGCCCCATGCCCCTCGAGATACCTGGCATCGGATACTCGAGGGCTGAGAGGGGACCGAGACCCTGCCGGAGGTGATGCTGCTCCCGCACCCTCCAAGGCTGGAGCTGCTGGCGCGTGCCTGGGGCTACCACATGGTCAAGCGGTGGCAAGGTGGGTGCGCGGCACCCACGCCGAGGGCTCAGCCGGAGGGCTGGCACTTGCCCAGGCTGGAGGTCGGAAGTCCGCGCATTCAGTGTTCTGCACCGCTCTGCATCTCACCCCAAGCACAGCCTCAGCATCCTGCTCTGCAAGTTTGGAAGATTTATTTTTTTTACATGCCTCTGCCAAGGTGTGAGAGCTGGAAACTGTGAAGAACGCCATGAAAAAGCGAGGCTGGAAAATGGGCAGAGTCAGAAAGACCGTCTCTAGGTGTCTGCTTTTTCCTTCAGCAACACAGAAATGAGTACCTGCCTCCAGAATTGTTCCAGCTCGCTGTAGCGACAGGAGTTTACTTCTTACCAGGAGGGTTTCCTCATGTACTCGTTGCTTCATTTTTCTTTCTTTTAAATGATGCTCTGAGCAACTACTCCTATGATATCATCTGCCAAGGTCTTTCGAATTTCTGCTTTGCATTAAAGACAAAGAATTCTTCACAATTAATGTGCTTTGAGGGTTTCCCGTCACAGGAACATAATTAACTCTTTGCTGGCCTAATTTCTGCATTTTAAAAAGTAGCCTGATAATGGCAAAAGTGGAGCACTCAATCCACAGGATAGCCATTAACTGCACTCAGTTATTGTGCAGTCTCAATTCAGACCACAATTACTGTCAGAGAATTGCACTGGAAGCTACTTCTTGTACGCAAACAAGAATACCATTCATTAAAGTCCACTTTCAATAAAATGCAATCTATAGTTTTAATGAATATTTGAGAAAGAAAATACAATCTTGGATTCAGAAGCCTGCAATACTGTTATTATTCTTTTAATAACAGACTTTCTCAGGTACGGCTACTGACAGATGTTGGAGAGGCAGCAGAAATGAGGCGGCTGGTGTAAGAGCTTGGACTCAAGAGATGAAAAGCAGAGCTGAGGGTAAGACCCACGTTGGAGAAGTCTTGCCGGGACCCGCCGACAGCAGGCACAGCTCCCCCCCCCGGGGTTTATTGATGTCCCCGGGCTGGTACACTCGCCTTAAACCTCTCATGCCCAGTTCGATACAGGAACGTGGGAACCGGCGGAGGCCCAGGTGCCCCCCCGGCCCCCTCCCCTCAGCAGCCTGGCTCCCCAAACCGCCTCCCTGGGCCACCAGGGCGGGGGGCTCCCAGCGGCTC
>NW_009626395.1:0-221 GCF_000690535.1 Cariama cristata
CGGGGGTGACGCCAAGGTGACCGAGGGGTGCGGCAACACCAGGAGGGGATGTCACGGGGGGCACGAAGCCCCCAGGTAAGAGCCATTTTTCCCACCACCCTGGATTGTACCAGCAAAGCGCTTCCTGGGCGGCAGAGGAGTGCAGGGAGCATCGTTCCAGGGGCTCCGTCCCCCTCAAGTGCCGGAGGACAGCTTTGCCCCCCAGCTTTTGGGTTTCTCAC